>NW_016690369.1:1337721-1340608 GCF_001604755.1 Lepidothrix coronata
ACCCGCAGCTCGCCCAGCCCCGAACAAGAGGAGGCACATCTTGCGTGTGCAGGGTTGTGAGATGGTAATGTCGGGAACAGAGCCTCTCTCCGCGTACGGAATGGAAAAGGCGGGTTTCAGTCCCTAAATCACCTTATCGAACGGCACAGGACTGCCCAGAAGAATGGAAAGACACGCTGGTGCCTCGGGGCACACGCGGGAGCCAAAACCCTTCCTCTGACACCACGGAAGGCTGGAAACCCTCCCTGGCACCCAGGGTGTAATGGGCCATGGCTGTTTACTGGGCACAACGTCCCGTGGCCTCGGGTTTGGGTTTCAACCTGTGTTCCTGAGAAACTGCGAGCCCCCCCACACTGTCAGAACTATTGATGTCTAAATTCGAAGGGTAAAAGACCTTTCCCAAATCTTCGCTCGCGAGGACTGGCCAAAACTCCAAAAAAAATTCTCCAAAGCTCGGAACTACCGAAGCCCGGGAAGCTGCCGGGCTGGTACAGGATTGCACTTAAAAACTACACCATTCCCAAATACATCAACAGTTATATTATATATATGTGTGTGTGTGTATAATATATGAACATATATACATATAATATGTATGTATACATAATATGTGCTTTTATTTATTTGGGAATTATGTAGGTTTTAGTTATATCTTCAGCTGTGCCAGGGGAGGTTTAGGTTGGATATTGGGAAGAATTTCTTTCCAGAGAGTGCTCAGCCATTGGAATGGGCTGCCCAGGGAAGGGGTGGATTCTCCATCCCTGGAGGTGTTAAAGGTGAGACTGGATGTGGCATCAGTGCCATGGGCTGGGAACCACGGCGGGGTTGGATCAAGGGTTTACTTGATGATCTCAGAGGTCTTTTCTAACCTGCTTGATCCTCTGATTTCATATGCAATTTTAAAGTTACATATATCTATATATGTCTATATGCCTATATATACACACATATATATATTACATATATCTATATATGTCTATATGCCTATAATACACACACATATATATATTATGAGAGAGATCACACCTGAGTTCAGCGCTATGAAAATTCTGTATTTAAATAAAAAATACCAAATTTTGAGCATGATGAAGTTGACAGAATCTTTGAAAGTCAAAAGAAATTCCCTATTACACAGCCCTGAGCTCTCCTTGAGTTCCACCCTATCCCAGGGTGTCCTGCCAGTATTGTCCCTGCTTTCAGAAATTCCCGCCAAGTGGGAGAGACGAGCACCAATTCCATGATTTTGCCGGAGAGTTCCCCCCACCAGTTCTGGTGTTCTCAATCCTAACTCATTGCCCACTCCCAGGGATCACAGCAGCCTAACAGGACCCAGTTACAGAACATCATCATCTCTCAGAACTGTTTTCTGCAAGTATAATTTTGCCAGTCCAGAAGAATTCAGATCAGACCGTGCTGCTTTACCCCGTTCAAATGTACTATTCTGTAGAGCTGGAATAATTTTAATACCGAATTCTTTTGGTACTGGACATGCCCTGAGCTCTTTTTCCCTGCACAGCTCCTCTGGGATACCCCCCACACCAGGGGGTGGTGGGAGGGGAAAGCCCCACAGTTCCCAGCAGGAGGGGTGGGATGAGGGAATGGAAACTGCACAGCTGCTCTCACGGCTGTCCCACACTCAGCACAAGCAACGGCATTGAGGAATGTGGCCAAAATCCCAGGAAAAGCAGGAAAAAAAGCCACGTTAACCTCGCCGTGGAAGCCCTGGCGGCCAAGCCCGAGGGTCATGTCTGCTGATGAGATCAGACTGGCTGAGGAGCTGCAGGGCCGTGGGACAGGGAAAAGGGGAAACTCTGCAGAGGGATCATCCCTCAATATTCTAATTTTCCAAGCTGGCTTTGGTATCGCTCAGCATTCACCTAAATTATACATGAAATGAAAATAAAATCATTTCCCTATTAAATTTAACTCTAAGTATGTCATCAGACATTGCCATAACCATTTTCCTATAATAAATAATGCCTTTAATTCCCAGATATATTAATGCACTATACTTACTGTAATTACCTCTAATGCTTCTTTATCCTACTAAAAAAGTACCTCTCACAATTAAGAGCATGGACATATGTCTGATGCAATAAAAATGAGGAGGAAAAATTAGAAGTGCAGCATTTCACTTCCTCTATGCTCTTTGGCTTCCTGATCCAGACTCCAAAAGTGTTTAAATAACTGAAGCAGGTTTCGGCTTCAAGATGCACATGGTGGCCGGTAACAAAACTTGGCAAAACACTAAAAATCAGATTACCCCTGTAAATTGCCACGTTCCTGACGCAATGGAACTAGACTTTAGATTTTCAGAAGAGTATTTTAAACTCCCCATAGCAGATTGAAGGCTAGGAAATAACTGCTGGTCTCTGTCTGTCTACACAATAATTTGCAATGCTTTTAACACTCGGCAGGTTGAACTCCAGCCCTCCTCAGCCTTGCTGTGCTGCCCAACAGCACTTCCAGGCACAGCCAACAGTAAAAAGGTGCTGCACAGGTTCCAAAACATGCCAAGCACATCCATCCTGTCCTGAGGGCATTCCTGTTACTCCAGGTGAGATATTTCTCTTTAGACACAACAGATGTGACACTGTGCACCAGCAGTGAAAGGATCTTCCAAAAAAAGAGAACTTCTGAGGGAAGGGTCACGCAAAGATTGGATCTTTCAGTAAGAGAAAGGATCACAGAGGCCATAAGTCTGTTTTCCTCCGTGGAAGCTGGAGCAGGGACAGGAGTTTGGAAGAGAAAGGATCACAGAGGCCATAAGTCTGTTTTCCTCCGTGGAAGCTGGAGCAGGGACAGGAGTTTGGAAGAGAAAGGATCACAGAGGCCATAAGTCTGTTTTCCTCCGTGGAAGCTGGAGCAGGGACAGGAGTTTGGAAGA
>NW_016690369.1:1341499-1382350 GCF_001604755.1 Lepidothrix coronata
AATTCAGGTCACCCTGCCTTGTGCAGTTTAAAAGCAGAATTAGTTTCAAAGAATACATATTTCCTCAGAGCTATGTTACATATTTCCTTTTAATGTATCATATTGCAGCAACAGCTGAAATGAACGTCTAGACATCAAAAACAAGGCTTTATTCCCACCTACTGCTTTTTTACCTCAGGCAGCAGAGCTAATGAAACCCATTATCCAGAACACTGCCCTCAGTTACCACATCGGCCACTGCAAACATGAAAAAAAAAACACACTCTGGGACAGGAGCAGTTATTCAGCCATTAAAATCACCCCAAATCAATGGCTTGCCGCTGAGAGATGAAAGCAGGACCCGTGGGCCGAGGAGATTACTGCCGGGGAGGATTACTGGGGCAAACTGCTGGGGACAGGGAGCTCCTCGGGAGTCACCTTTGGCCTCCTCCTTCCCACCGAACGTGAGGCTGTTCCCACGTGCGGCCCTCCGACAAAATCAAGAGATCCAGTCGCTAAAAGCAAGCATTTAATTTTTCGTTTGGGTTTTTTTTTTTACTAAGGTGCCCTCAAAGACGATATTTCAAAAGCCAACCGGCGTTTTGAAGCGTCATCTCTTCTTCTTAAAAAAAAAAATTGAGTTGAAGGAGTAACAACGCAAAGCAATGGTACATTAATTCTAAAAAACTATATTATACCCATAAAAATCCAATTAAAGGCAACGCCATTGATCGATCATTGCTATCCTGCCATTGATCACCTTGTAAAATCTGCGTTGGAGTCATTAGTGATTAAATTGACTTATTACTAAATCAGATTCAACCCACTTAGGGATCTAATTTCCTTGTGCTGGTTATGATTGTAGGGAAATCGTGCTGCTCACTCGGCCGGGCCTGAGGATCCATCTCGGCTCTCTCCCCCAAGCCAAAATAACCAACACAGCAGAAACGCTCCCCAGAACGACCCATTTGTGCTCATCTGTTTGCCAGCAGAGCTCATGAGGGAATACGCACTGCACAGGCACAGAATGTTTCCAATCCGGGTCCTGCCAAGGTATCCAGGGAATGGGAATGTGGAATATCAACAGGGACACGGCTGAAGGTGCTGCTCAGACACCACCCCAGTTTGCATTTCAGTGCACTGCCATTTTCCATATAAAACCCAGCACTTCCAAGCAGAGTCGGCTAGGAAGCTAAAATTGTTGCACTTCAGAAGGATAAATAAAACCTTCAAAGGCAACAGCTGTGGAATATCACAGGAATACTCCCAGGCTTTAATTGTTGCGCATTGAAACAGAAATTAGCATAATAGCTATTTATTGGAAAACAGATGGTAGGTAACTATGTGCACTTAGGCTGTGTTAGCACTACTTAAAGTATCACTTTTATCGCTCCCTCTCTCCCAGTAGGTACAAAGTTGTTTTTTATAAAATACACATTCAGTGTTGCATCCTCTGCCTGTCCCACGCTCTGGCATTCCTCTCCTCCCTCTCCTGCCTTCCCACCGTGGATCCACAGCCAGACCTTCACAGGGGTGTTCTCTCAGCATCTTGGTTAACCCAAATGATTATCTGTGAAATCAGGAGGAGCGTTCCTGTGGAACTGCAGCTCGGGCCTGCTCTCTGTGCAGGAATGCAGGGCTGAGCCACTGCTGGAGACAGGAGAGATTCCAAACCAAACCACGGATCTGCTGGGTGGTTTCTGCTCCAAACGCTTCCCACAGTCACCAGTCCCGTCCCAGGGATGAGCAAAATGAACAGAAACAAGGCTCAGTTTTCTGTGTCTCACAGATTCCAAAAGCCAAGTGGGAAGTTGTTTGCAGTGGGAAACTCTCCTGTGCCAGGAAATCCCCCCAATCCCTGATTTACCCCGTTCCAGTTGTCCCACCATGTGTTTGTGCTGAGCAGTTTTATTTCCAAGCCACTCTGTATTTCTTTGCAGAGGTATTTCCTAGAGATGAAAAGCGTAACCTGACCATAGTGAAAACAGAGTAAATGTTTCTGGGGAGACTCTCACCATCTTCTCCTGAAGTGTTCTGGGCTAAGGATGCCACGAGGAAAGAAGCATTTGCTTAACTTTACTCCTGGGAGTTTCTAGAATTTCCTCCCACATCTGTGACTTTTCATTTTCTGTTCCTTCTCGTTTCCCTCTTCTTCTCTTTCTTTTTTTTTTCCCTCAGAAGAACAAAAAAGCAACCCCCAAAAAAATTCAAAGGAAACTAAAAATTTGTAAAAGCATTACTATGCTCTATACTCTCCAAACTTCATTCACTCTCTTCTCTCCCCTTCCAAATCTCCAAGTTCTCTTTATTTTCTCCCATTTTCAGCGACCACCAGGGCCTTACACCCGGGCCTTACAACCAGCATGACCCTTATTCCACACATCATCTCCATCCTCCACTTCTGCCTTTTGTGGGCTCCAAGAAAACCAAACTCCTGCAGTGTGTCTGCAGCAGGGAGACCTTTCCCTCTGCACCCACAACACGATGAGAATGAGAACGAGGACTTTTATTTTTCCTCTCTAAACTCAACTGCTGTTTGTCACTGGTGGCACCAGGACTGTGTTTGCCCGTCCCCACAGCCCAGAGCTCTGGAATGTGTGAGGGCAGGGAGTCCCTGTGGAGAAATCAGAGCAATCCAGCCATCCCTGGAGTGACACCAGGCTTGTTCCGAGGAAAAACGCGTCCGTATTAATCCATACTTGGAAAGTGCAGGAACCCAAAGCCTTCCCTCACTCACAAGGCACGCAGGACGTCACTGCTGGAACACGGATCCCTTCGGAGAGCGGTACCGGGATGCTCCTTCCCTCCTCTTCAGCCCAGGTTTGCCTTACAAACCACTGCCCAGTCAGACAATTCCCTTTCAGACTGCAATCCCAGCCAGCCCAGGCCCTGGGAAGCATCCCTATTCCCACCCCCCAGCTGGCTGCTCCTCCTGATCCCAACATCTGCAGGGATGCTCCTCCCCGGCATCTTCCAGAGCAATTCCAGGACTTCCCCTGGCTCAGGGCACTCCGTGGTGTGACCCAGGGACATGGAAACACGACTCCTGAGGGACATGGAAATGTGATTCCTGAGCCATGCCTGGAGTGCCAGCACTGGAGCCTCAGCTCCCTCCTGCCAGGGAGGGCACAGCTGAGCTGGGCATCAGCTCCTGCACAAAGCCAGCTCCTGGTAGGATGAGCTGCTGCTTTCCAACAGCTGCCACAGGTTTGCATGGGACATGGGAAGATCACAACAGGAGGAAACACAAGATCTCCAACGTATCCAAAGAGATTCATGGAGAAATTCCGGGTGTAACGCTGCCCAGTCTCCCCACGACCCCACTTCCACCCAGCTGGGCTCTTCCAAGGGGAACAGAATCCTGGGATATTTCCATCTCAGCTCTGTGCTTATCTAACCAAGGAAATATTTGGGTTTCCATTGCTTAAAATCTGTGTTTACTCTTCTGCATAAAAATTAGGAATTGTGCTTGTTTTTCCTCAGTTCACACTTGGTTTTGGACCTGTGTCACCGCTTACAGCCCCCACGCTCTTCTTTCCTTCCTGCCCTTTATTTATTTCTTTTTCAACCTAATGGTTACAGAAATAACAATTCTCGGTAGGAAAATCTTCTTTTCCTTAACTTACTTGAAATGATGTATTGTGAGAAAACAAAATTTTGATTGAACTAAGGGACACAGGAAGTGTTTTTATAGCAGCCTCTGGTTTTAAACACACACCATGTGCCACACACACACCAGCTGAAGGTTCTAGGTGTGAACTACAACACTAATTCCACCATACATGGAACATATTAGATAAGTCCTCTTCATATTAACTGCTTGAAACTAGAAAAAGGGGTGAGCAAACATTCTTTTTTATCTTATACATCACTTCAAAATGACGTCTTAAAGCTTATTTTACTGCTTGTTTTCCCACCTCCCCACTGGAATTCGCTACAATATTTTTTTTACACGGCAGCGAACGACAAAATTGACTTTGCAATTTGTTTTCTTAAAAACTTGCTGAAGCAGAAGGGCCCCAAAAACCTCAAACCCCAGCCACCAATCACCAAAAATACGAGTTAGCAACGGGCAAACCCAAATTTAATATTGCTGGCTGGTTTTGGGAGCAGCAAAGATCCCTTCCAACCCAAACCTTGCCGTGATCCTGCGGGTCTTTCCAGACATGACTCGCAGCTTGTAACTTTTATAAATTATGAAATAAATTTCAGCTTATAGTGTTGAGACATATTCATAAACACAGGTGAGACTTCAGTATTGCTGAACAACAGCAGGGCAAAAATAGTTCTGGTCACACTCTGTGCTTGTAAATTAAATACTTTGAAAAATTCTTTTGGAAAAAAAAGGCGAGTTTAAAGACTCTGAGTTTTGCAAGAATTTTGGGAGGAAAAAAAACCCCTACCTGGAAATGCATCTTAAATTGAGGTATTAAGACCAGCACGAATGAAGTTTCTTTTTCAAGATGTGCCAGTGCAAACCATTTCCTCATATCCACATGTCTTTGGAAGGGCAGCAGAATTCCCAAACCACAGGCACAGAATAAAAGGGCAGAAAAGACTTCAGAGACAAGACAACCATATTTTTGCCATTCTCTTTGTTCCTTACTGGATTTTAGTGCTCCCCACGAAGCCAAAATACTTTGTGCCCTCCTGTAAGCAAATATTTACTGGGGTTTGCCACTGGTTAATCTGAATTAAAAGCGAAATAAGAGCTGCTGTGCCGGGCTGTGCCAGGGAAGGCTCTGATACTGAGGCAGCAGAATGTCAGGCAGGTTTTTCAGGCTATTTTTGTCCTGTGAGAGGAGCCAGCAGAGGGAGCTGGCCGGGCCCAGCCCCGGGCTCTGCACACAGGGCCTGCTTTTCCCATTAAGAAAAGGATCCGAGATCACACAGGCTAAAAATAAAACTTCTGGGAAAAAAAAAAAACTGACCACACTCGATAATAAACATATTAGAAGAGAGCAGGTTTGGAGTAGAGACAGTTTAAGTGCTGCTTTTAAAATAAAGCCTCCATATGAAACAGCTTTAAAAGCAGAGTAACTTCCTTGAAAAATAATCCAGTGAAAGAATCCAGGATCAAACCTGTGATCCCTTGGGAAAGGCTCAGCAGGATCCCTGCAAACCCTCATCTCCGTTACTTCCATCGGCTGAACAGAGACTTACATACTTCCAGGCATCTTTGATTTTTAATTAATAACGTTTCTAACATTTGGTCTTTCCCAATATTTTTTAAATTCCCGAGTTTTCCTGTTCCCACTTCAGGCTGTTGCAGTGACTGGGCTACATCGAGGGGGTTTTCCTAACACTCCCTGCCCCCCCTCCTGCTCTGCTGGCACCTTTCAGCACAGAAAACACCAGAAAACTCTCAAATTAATCAATGCAGACGTGCCCAGTGTCCCTCTCCTTCCCAGAAACTCCCCTGGGCACTCCCAGGGCTGTTGTAGGAGTGGCCACAGCAAGGGGACACACAGTTCTGTCCCCAACAACCCCTCCAGGTGCTCTTTCAGACCTGGACAGAAAATCTACTTTTTAATCAGCATGTTCTTATTTATAAGAACGTATTTATTTGTTCTTATTTCTAAACAGAAGGTATTATGGGGGGGGGGATGAGGATGACAAAACGTGGCATTGGGGATGGGAAAAACAAATGACTGAAGGCTGGAGAGGCATTTTGGAAATGCAGGAGTGTTTGGAATTCTGCACAGTAACAAGCCAAGCATCAAGATTTTACAGGCTACCCGAGACCAGCAAACAAGCACTTTGTTCTTATAATAATATCTACAGCAATTATTAATTTAAAGCCAGTCCTGCTCTATAAAGATCACTCCTGGGATAGTTCCTGCACAGGAAGACCCAAACGAGCAGGATTCCCCCGGGATGAGCAGCCCAGAAGAAATAACAACTTCCCATCCAACCAAAAAAAGTGAGGCGATTTCAGACTCCTCTGTCCTTGGGACTTCCTTTTGCAGATCAGTTTTACACAACCTGAGACTGCAGGTCTAGCAAACAACCCCCCCTTGCCAGGCATGTGTGCCGTGTTCCCTGCTGGAGCCCTCTCCCGGATCCATATTTCACCAGGAGCCGTCTCCCTCGCTGCTGGCTCTGCAATGCAAATGTAATATGTTGTTCACTTTGCAGGCTGTTGCCATGGATATTAATGTGATGTCATAAATTGTTACATCTTCATTGCAGAAACAAAATGAAAGGGCTTGGAAGCAGGAGGAGAAGGAGAACTCGTCTGAGGAAGCCTATTTAAGAATAACCAACTGTTGTGCAAACCACGAACAGAAAAGAGACACAAAAATGCGTATTTTAATTTAGTACTGTCGAATGCTTCTCTACAGGAGTGCTTCCTAAAAGATTCCAAATTCCTTATTTATTTTTTTTCTTTTTTACTGGACTGTTACCTTGCACAGCAACAGATGGAACAGCGCTTCAGAATTCAGCTTTTTGGAAACGCCTTCTGAACTCCCACCTCAAACACCAGGCAGTGGCCAACCACCCCAGCACTCCTTCCATCCCTCACTCCTCCTTCTATCCCTCACTCCTCCTTCTCCTTTCATCCCAGCTTACTTTGGGACTAACCAATTCCATTTATTGCACGCAGCCCGTGGCAGAAGCAATGGCAGGCACTTAATTTCTGAAAACTCTGGCTTGTGGTTTGCCCTTAAAAAAATTATTACCTGCACGTAATTTCTCAAGTTTTGCTCTCCGAGGACTCCAGGAACAAACAGGAACAAAATTTACTTTTCCCTCATTACAACAGTAGTTAAGATTATGGCAAGTTAATCTCCTTTATCTGTAGATATACACGAGGAGAGAAAGAATGATTTAGCTCAGAGAAAAGCATAACACAGCATAAAGCACACCCAGTGCTCACAGTCAATTTACATCCTTTAGAACCAAGAGAATCCAGGATTTCCCTCATTTTCAATTAGTCAAGCTGTCTCCTTTAATCTTTTTCCCAAACAGTTTAGCTGTTCTGGAAGTGGATTTAACTAAGTCCAAAGACACACAGCGAGTGGGGGATGAATGGGCACTGCTGGTTCCCCAGCCCTGCTGACCTGCCAAGGAATACTTGGGAATTACACCAGTCACAGGACACATTCCCTGCTCTCACTGTCACCAAAGGTGCATCAGAGGTGGAGGCCAGGGAGAATCCTTGCACTGCCCCACCCACTCCATCCTGGGATGCTCTCCCATCACTCCTCAGCTCCTGAGGATTTCCCTTGGTAAATCCTTTCTCAGAAAGGAAAAAATCCCTCAAACCTGCCCTGCTTCTCTGGGGTCCTGTGGCACTTCCATCCCAGCCTGCCAGTTCAAGGGTGAGTAACTCACCTGCTTCCAGTGGTACATGAAGTGTTCTCCCCCTTTCCAAACTCGCTTGGATTGCACATGGAATGGAAAAAATTCCAAATGCCTCCCGTCCAAATCCACTACCCAACATTTACACGGTTCAGACAACAGAACAGATCTCATCTTCGACAAGCCACGATTATCTTCCCTGGTCTTGCCTGTGGTTTTCACTTCCACATTCCAGTCAGGAATGCTCACCTGTTCCCCCAAGCCTCTCCCCACTTGACTCTCCATGGTAAGTCACCAAATCAAATCCCTTTTGTTCCTATGCCCCCACCCACTGTCTGTCTTTATTTTCTTGGCACTGGTATTTTATTTACCCATTCCCATCTCATGGATTCACAGACTGGTTTGCGTTGGGAGGGATCTTAAAACCCATCCAGTGCCACCCCCTGCCATGGGCAGGGACACCTTCCACCAGCCCAGGTTGCTCCAAGCCCCGTCCAACCTGGCCTTGGACACTTCCAGGGATCCAGGGGCAGCCACAGCTTCTCTGGGCAACCTGTGCCAGGGCCTCCCCACCCTCACAGCCAGGAATTCCTTCCCAATCTCCCATCTCTCCCTGCCCTCTGGCAGTGAGAAGCCATTCCCTGTGTCCTGTCCCTCCAGGCCCTTGTCCCAAGCCCCTCTCTCCAGCTCTCTTGGAGCCCCTTCAGGTACTATAAGGTTGCTATAAGCTCTCCAGAGAAACCAAGGGTGCAGATCCACATTAATTGCTCACTCCTGAAATATTTCTCGATTGAAACTGTTTAATTTTATTCCAGGAGCCTGGGGGGCCCTATTCCAGGGGGGACACCCAACACAGGCACTGCAGCACAAACTGCCCTGTCCACCTGCTCTGAACAGCTCAGCAACAGCTACTTAATAATATTAAGAAGTTATTACCCTTGAAGGATATGCCCCCTGTAATCCCACAGATTTAAGAAAGCCCAGGGTCAAAGGGCAACAGAAGTTGCCAAGCTCAACAGCCCTGAACACACCAGAGCCCCATCCTGGGGCATCAAACCCATCCCACGGGACCAAACAGCAGCAGGAGCAGCACAGGGGACTGAGGAATGTCTCTGGGATGCAACACGGAGTGCAGGGATCCCAAATGTGCTCCTGCCAACCCGCCCAGAGCAGCTCTGCACACCCCGAGCTGGCACCCCAGGACAGAGCTCTGCACACTCGTCCCCACACCCACAGTGCCCTGTGCCTCCAGCCCAGGGCTCGGCTGCACATCACCACACAAAGTGCTGTTGCTGACAAAAAAATGTTAGAAATTGAGGGTTTACTTTATTAAAAAATGTAATTCCGTTTAAAAACACAGCTGTAAGAAGATTATAGCTCAGCCTACTTAACGTTTCCTAATATCTCAGTCAACAACACCCCTGTGTTTGTGCATCCTCAGAGAAGACCTTGTGTGTCACACAGAGGGGCCTGGCCCAGAGGCTGGGATGTGAGGGGACAGGGTGATCCCAGGATCCCGGAGCAGTGCTGGGCTGGCAGGGCCCCATCACCGCGGATCAGCCTCACCCCACACTCCCAGAGCCCGGCTGGGTCTGTCCTTCCGTGCCTGTCCCAGGCCACAGCCTCCCTCAGAACATCAGCCCGACCCTCCGGGCACCCCAGGAGTTCCCCAGGCAAACCAGGATCCTGACCGGGTGTGACAGGGAATCCGCGGGATCGTTCTCGCCCAGCAGGGGAGGGGGGAGGAGGCAGGAATCTGTGGACATCGAAGGGACACCATCATCTGCCTTCCTGTCAACAATTCGAGTGTCAAAAAGCAAGAGCACCCAGCAAGAACGGGGGCTGTCCCTCGTGTGAGCAAAACCGAGCTGGTTCTCCATCTCTGACGGATCTCACACTTCCACCAACCCCAAACCCTCACCTCCTTACCCCGGGAGCAGCAAAGCCAGACTTTAACTGACTCTGTCACACCGGGGATGTAAAAAAGCAGCTCTTAAGTGCTGCAAACCACATCCCCACCCCTCCGTGGCTGAACACAAATCCCAGAGCTCCAGCTCAACTGCAAATCAGGAGGGAAAAACCCCCCCTCTGAGACATCAGAGCTCTCTCAGCCACAGGATCTCGCTCACTGGTAACATTTAAACATGATCTGACAGCAAATGAAGCTTCATCTGAAGATTACTAAAAGCCTGGGTTTGCTTACTCCCCCTCCAACAAAATACAAACCAACTGGAAACATATCCTGCTGGAAATGTATTAAATTATATATTCTTTACCCTGATAAAACATAATTATCAATATAACTAACGGGTCGATGATTGATGCTACAGACAATTTATTTTATTTGATACCCCTGCACCCTGTAAAAGGCCTTTGCCTTCAAGCACAAAGCATCACAATTACTCCAGATATTATTTTGCTGGCTTAAAAATCCACCTCTAATGCATTTAAACTTCCACAGAACATATCTAGGTTGTTGAAAGAGGGTAGCAACAGGGAGATAATCCCAGTTTAATAACTCTGCATGTAATTGCTCTGAGCTACCATCCTAAGCTGTCTTACATAAAAAACCACCCCCTGGATCACTCCTTCTGCCCCCTTCACCTTGTGATGTCAGAAAGGAATCAAAATTGGGTCAGTGGGGGTAATTCTGCAAAACATTCTTGATATTTTTTATTTCTGCAAGATTGAAATCAATGAAGTCGTGAAAAACTGCCAGAACCTTGGTAGAAAATGCACAAAGTCCCTACATTTAGGGAAGAGAAACTTCCCCGCACGTGACAATCTTTTCAAGACAGAACAGTAAAAGACACACAAATTATTTAACCACTTCCAGCAGGACAGAGATTCCCACTGTAATGGGAAAACAAGTTTGATAAGCAGTGTTTTATACCTAAAATTCTTCTCATTCCCAACAAATTCCCAATGAATTGTCAGCAAATCTGCAGGGCAACAGATACTTGTTCTCACTGCTGTCACTTGTGCATTTCATAAAAACTGCTCTGAGTGTCTTTGCTTTGCTATCTCAAGGAAAGAACGACCCCACTCAACTCCCTCTTGGTCTCTGTATATTTTAAATTCCTTTTAATGTGACATCAGGCACCAATTAGTCCAAAAGACTCAAAAGTTGGCCACTGCATTAGTACAAAATGAATGTAGCAGGAGAACACTAGAAGCAGAGAAACACAGGAGTCAGTGTGCAAACATTTGTAAATAAGCTTAATTTTGGTGCAAGTTACAGTCAAATACACATAAGCTTAACAAAGAGCAAAAAAACAAATTAACTTCTCATCTGGCTCCTTTTCAAGCTACAAATTAAGAAAGAAGGGGAAGTGACTGGTTTCATCCTGTTGCTGTTTAATAAACTCTTAGTTAGGTGCATCACAGGAAGATAAGACATATATATATATGTGTGTGTGTGTGTACGTATGTAGAAGAGTGTTATATTCTTCATCAGCCTTTAAAAACATTAAATAAATTCATTATTCAAGAAAATATTATGGAAAGCACCACAGACACTTTTAAACAGATTTTTTTTTTTTTTAAGAAAGTACTTAATGCTTTAAGCCCTCCCAGTGCTTAGGAATGATCCCTTCCAAACTCTGAGATATTCCCATCAAACAAGTGCACACCAGAGCCTTGTCAGGGGAAGCTTTAATTTAGTCCTGGCTGGCTCCCAGTGGATACCAGGACACATCTGAATCCAAACAGGAGAACGGGAGGGAGGAAGCTCAGGAGCAATTTCAGATCTATCAAGACTGAAATATTACCTCACTACAGTAACAACGTTTTCTCTTTGGGAGCCGTGCCAGGGAAGAGCAGCTCCCTGCAGGAGCTGTGGGGTTGATATCCAAGGAGCATCTTTTCCAGGATGGAACTACAGATCCACCAGGCAAAATGCACTGGAACACCCTTCCCAGCCAAGAACACAGTCCCACCTGCTCACCCACCTGCTTTAGAACCCCAAAAGGAGCTGAGGGAACGTGGCACCAAACTGCCCCTCCCAGTTTAACTGGGGGCCATTTTTACAACTGAATTACTCAGCAGAAAAAAAAAAAAAAAAAAAAACAAAAAAAAAAAAAACACAAAACCAACCCCAAATCCGAGAGAAAAGGTCCAGGATGAGTGTGCCCTTGTAGGGGTGTGCATTTATCTCCTCACGACCACTGGAGAGGTTCTGCTGGTGGTGGATAAGTTATTTATAGCTCATCTGGGCAGCATCCACATCTTTAATTCCATAGCAAGCTTCCCTCGCCTTTTGAATTAAAAATTGAACTTTACTCCAATGGAGTCTCAAGGGGAAAGCATTAAATGTGCCACATCCTGTTCTTTGTTTCGAGGCAGCAGTGTGAAATAATGTACAGAGCTCGGAGAGCCCTGATGATTACTGCATATTTCATTAGACTCCAACACTCTTTGTCCCACTTAGAGCCTGCCTACATGCCTTGGGCCATATGGAGCTGGTTAAGCAGGGCCTGTGATTACTACTTGGAAAAATCTACAACAATCATTCTCAGACAATTCTCAGCATTGTGATTACTAAACTTCCAGCTTTTTAAACCTTAAAAAGTAATTGACTGTGTCTAGAATGTCACTAAGCCCCATTTATTAAAAGATCCCACTGATTGTATAAATATGAGGCCCAACAAGTAACTGAGCAGAGGAGCAATGGGTTGGATTTATTTTTGCACATCGTTTTTAGTAGGTTTGGGGAAATGTACTCCTTCAAAGTCAGACACCAGCAATGTTTTATAGGGCCAGAGCAGAGGGCTGAGAGGTGACACGTTTGAGACAGGTCACCTTAACCTGAGCTGCTGTAAAATCAGTTCCTTTTGTTGTCTGTCTGCTGCCTAAAACATCCAAACAGTTTGGTTTCACTGGATCACTTTTTGGTCTGTAACAGAGGAATTTGTGACCAAAACTATTTCATGGGGAGCTTCACATGGAACTGCCCAAAAGGGGAATTTATGGGGAACTTCGGGGAGCTGCCCAGCAGCTCCATTCCCATGGAGGAGCCTGAGCCCATCCCAGTTCCACCCCTGTGACCCTCCAGGACATGGACAAGAGCAGCACCTCCTGCTCTCCTCACAGGCACCTCTGGTCATTTCTGTCAGATAGATCTAATTAATTAGATCATGTTTGTGCAGCAGCCAGGAAAGGAAGGCCCTGCTAACGCTGTAATCTCTGTTGACAATTCATTTAAGTTTACAATGGACCTCCAAAAGCCATCATTCCATGCCATGCAGGTTGGGAAGCAGCAATCCAGGGAAAGCTGCCCAGAGGAAAGGCTTCCCTGCTGCCTCCCTGCTCACAGACCTGGCCAGGGAGAATGGGGACAGTCAGGGGCACCTGTCAGCAGAAAGAGGATGGGCTGATCTTCCTGAGGTGTTCAGCCTGACTAATTCCATAAACTAATCCTGATCACTTCTCAGGACACACTGAAACCACTCCAAGAGCTCTGTTGGGCAGGCTCAGGTTGGATCTCAGGAAAGGTTCTTCCCCCAGAGGCTGGTTGGGCACTGACCAGACTCCCCAGGGCAGTGGGCACAGCCCCAAGGCTGCCAGAGCTCCAGGAGGGTTTGGACAACGCTCTCAGGGACAGGGAGGGATTGCTGGGTGTCTGTGCAGGGCCAGGAGTTGGACTGGATGAGCCTTGGGGGTTCCTTGCAGCTCAGGACATTCCACGATTCCAAAAACCAGCCACAACCACAATTCACTGCTGAATTTTGCAGTCAAGACTTTGCTACTCCAAGGCTACAAAGCAAACTACAAACTGGACAACAAAAAAGAATTAAAAGACAAAAGGTCAGGAAATGCCCAAGACCAGCTTCTCCAAAACTTTTCACTTCTTATCCCGAATTTCTTGTTTTCTTCTAGAATCACTTCTCTCCCCTGACTTGTCTCAAGTCCTGACACTCCTGGAGCTCCTCATGGCTTACAGAGAACTCCAGGCAGCCTGTTCCTCATCCTCTGACATCAACCACTTGACTCTAACACATTTTTGCATTTTTCCTCCCAGTTAAGGGCTCTAATTCCCACTGGCCCAGAGTAAATATTACATTTGGCTGCAGAAGAGACAGATGGGTTTGAAGGGATGCAAAGAGGTGAGGAACGAGGCACGGATGCAAAAGGGAATTTTCCCAGCTTTTCATCCCTTCCCTCTTAGGATAAACCCCAACTCCAGCATCCCAAGGGAATGGGACACTCAAACCTTCCATGTGCTGCACTGAGCCTCCTTTTGGGGAGTCAGAGGAGGAGGAGAAGGCAAAACCTCTCCCTTCCTCAAGAACCTGAGTGAAGAACACTCCGGAGCAGAACAGCACGGACAGGAGACAAACCCCACCTACAATCACCCCCACACATGGAGTTCAAACACATGGGGGGGTCAGCTCAATAATTTCAATGCAAATCACCAGACTATGGAAGAACTCACATGGTGACATCCCAGCAGAGCAGTGACACACACACTGATCCACCTGCACAGCCGGACACGAGAACCAGGAACCCGGATTTGTCAGAAGTTCAAACAGGAGAACCTGATTATTTAAGCACAGGGGGTTTCTGCACTGCTCTCACTCTGGCAGGTAGTTGATAATGTTAATTGGGAATAATTGAAGATATTGGGTTTAAAGGTGTTTTTTTATCAGGTATTAGAACACGATGCCTTTCCATCCAGCACACTTTGCATTCCTTCACCTGGTTTATTCAGATCTGTAAAAGCAAAAAATCTGAAATATTTGTTTTAAAAGGCAGGATTTTATACATTTATATTTAATGAGTACAATGTCCAGTAAACTGGATTTTGTGCTAAGTACCTGCAGAACTCCCCTTTCACAAGGGGTTACAAAGAACAGAATTTACAGTCTCCAACCTGCAGTTCAACTGATCTCCTTTCCAGGGGAGCAGGTGGGGTTTTGTGCTCATTTCCCTCTGTTCAGCCCACTCCAAATGTCTAAAGAGGAGAAAGTTCTCCAGAATGACTCAATCAAATCAAATCCCTACTAATTGTATTGACAAATGCCAGGTGTTTTAACACCACCTATTTTTTAACAGCACAAATCCTCCTTTAAATCATTCCCCTGAAGGGGGGTTCAGCAATGCTCTGTTATTACCTCATGGCTTATTCTAGTCTCAGATTATACTGGATATTTAAAAGCAAAAGTAAAGAATTTTATGCAGAAAAACACCACTCAGAGCATATGCAAAAGCTGCTTTCAGAGCAGGCCCAGAATTAGCTCCTCAGATATTTTTCCAAGTTTGACAGTTGAGCCTTCTTGCCACATTAGAAAAATAATGTTCTTATGTAGTAGTGAACACATGTTTATTTAATGGCATCTGCCCAGAGGGATGAGAGATTTGCTGGGAGCACTCACAGAACTGTTTCTCTCAAACCAAATCACGTTTGAAATATCTGGGTTAAAACTGATCTGGAATGGGTTGATTTTTGCCTTTGAAAGAATTCAAAACCAAGGGGTTTTTTTTATATATATATATATACACATAGCTGAATTTACTATGCAGGAAAATACCCACATCTGAAAAAGAGGGAGAGGAAATCAAATAAAACTATTTTTAAACATTATAACATTTATAAACACTAAATACGGTTTCAAAGAAAATCCTGGGATGTTTCATTCCGTCTTTCCCCACAAAACCACATTGTCTGTCCTGATCTGTGTCTTTAAGCTGCAGCCACAAGGAAACAGAGACTAATCCCTCAAATAAAACCAGCCTTGCTTGGGGTTTACCTTGAATTTGTGGGAGGGTTTTGTGTGGGTTTGGTTTGGGGGTTTTTCCTTTGGTTGGGTTTTGTTTTAATAAAGCAGTGGGATATTTACTACTATAGGAAACAATCAAAATGCAGAAAACAAAGCTTTTTGTACAAGGCTTGCTCCACTTGAAAGATTAAAAAAAAAAATAAATTATAGGAAGCAATGGGTAAGGCTCCAAAAATAAATAAAAATGAAAAAGCCTGTGTTTGATTCCTCCTCGTTGCGAAGGGGTGACTTTGGCTGAGTAACTCAGTATTTGTGCTTCGGCACCATCACCCAGAAGGACCAAACAGAGGGGATCCATTCCTCTCAAAAACACACAAAAGAATCCCCCAGCCCCTCCCATCCCCAACTAACACACACATGTGAGGGACTGCAGGCACCAAAAATGGCAGGGGAGCATCCCAAAAATTAGGAACTGGAGGGATTTTGTTGTTAAAAGCAGGTTCAGGTTTGACTGAGACACGTGCCAGGAGCAGCTCAGGAGACCTGTGGGGAGGGACAGCTCTGCACAAAACATCAACAATTACTTCAGCCTTAGGGTGGAAAATTCAAATAAACCTTAAAAAAGAAATTGGAATATTTAGGTCTCCTTCTCTTTCTAAGGTTGGTTTCTTTTAATCTCCTTACATCAGAGAAAGGAAAATAGTTATGAAAACACCCTAAAACATGAAGTGTCATGGGGTAAAGTGTCATCCAAGCCATGGGTACTGAGGGCATGGGCTGGGACACCCTGGCCAGGCTGGGCTCAGGGCTTAAGGCAGGGCTCAGAGCAGGGCTCAAGGCAGAGCTCAAGGCAGGGCTGAGGGCTCAGGACAGGGCTCAGGGCAGGGCTCAAGGCTCAGGACAGGGCTCAGGGCAGGGCTCAAGGCAGGGCTGAGGGCTCAAGGCAGGGCTCAAGACAGGGCTCAGAGCTCAGGGCAGGGCTCAAGGCAGCTCAAGGCAGGGCTGAGTGCTCAGGACAGGGCTCGAGGCAGGGCTGAGTGCCCAGGACAGGGCTCAAGGCTCAAGGCAGAGCTCAAGGCAGGGCTGAGTGCTAAGGCCAGGGCTCAAGGCAGGGCTCAAGGCTCAGGGCAGGGCTGAGTGCCCAGGACAGGGCTCAGGGCAGGGCTGAGTGCCCAGGACAGGGCTCAGGGCAGGGCTGAGTGCCCAGGACAAGGCTCAAGGCTCAAGGCAGAGCTCAAGGCAGGGCTGAGTTCTGAGTTCAGGGCTGAGTTCTAAGGCCAGGGCTCAGGACACCTCCTCAGCACACAGCTCTCCATCCTCAGTGCCGATCCCAGGCTGTGCCCAAAGGAGGCCACGCAGATGGGTCCCGGGTGTCACATACAACAGACAGGACCCCGCTGACACTCAGGCCCTGCTGTACTGCCAGGACCTCCCAGAACCCCACCTGACACACAGGTCACCATTCCCACCCGAGCTCTGGGAGCACAGACAGGTGACTCAGCACAACACAGGTCCCGAGACACAGTCTGGAAACCACAGCAAAGAGCTGTGTCTGAACTTTGGAGAAGGCCCTGAGTCTGTCCTGACCTCAGTGCTGCTCCTCTGAGCCCTCAGGGTGCTCCTGTGTCCCCCCCTCAGTGGCACCCCCAGAGCACAGCCTGAGTGTGGATTCCATCCTCACAGGTCACGTTTGCTCCCTGCTCCCACAGCCTGACCCCTCTCAGGGTCACTCCCTCCTCCCCCTGTGTCCCTTCCCTTCTGCCATTCCCACTTTTCCCCCAGTCTGTTTGTCAGGCACCTCCTGGGACCTGCAGCCACCAGCAGTGAGGGGGACGGGGCAGGAGGCAAAGGGAAGGAATTCCCCCTCTCCATTCAGATGGAAATCCAGATGATCCCGAAAGCACAGCTGGGAGCATCTCCTTCCAGAGGCAAGAGCACCCAAGACTTCCAAC
This sequence comes from Lepidothrix coronata, assembly GCF_001604755.1. Lineage (NCBI taxonomy): Eukaryota > Metazoa > Chordata > Aves > Passeriformes > Pipridae > Lepidothrix > Lepidothrix coronata. The sequence continues at coordinate 1,358,454 of NW_016690369.1, forward strand.
CCCACTCAGAAGGGGAAATAACCTCCTGGAAGTAGCAAATGAACTGCAGGATTAATGACTGTGTAACCAGAATTCCTGCAGAATCCTTGACTGCACATCAGGGTTCACATGCTGTAACCAACTGATCCCTGCCCCGAACCTCTGAACAAGCCACACACGGAACCCTCACAGCAATTCCAAATAAATGCTGTGTTTCCGTGGCGCCCAAAGGGCTTCAAAACAACTCCCTGAATACCTAAAATATTGTAATTCTGCTTCAGTGGCAGAAAGCTGCAGCACATAAATAACTGCTCTGCAGAGCATCCAGGCAGGCCTAAAAAGGACATTCTGTGTTATGACATTTTTAGTGCTTTGTAAGAACAAACTTTGTGTTTCTGCTGTTACGAGGAGGACAAAATAAACCAGGAGCCAGCTCCCCCCTGGGCTGTTTGCTCTGCTTCCTCCTGGGAACACGGCCCTGGACTGGTCCAGGAACATCCACTTTGGAACAATCCTTTGTCCGTTTATCAGTATCAGGGTGGAGATTTGGGGGTTTCTGTCAACTTTGCATTATTTCCTATCTCTTTACTGCAAAGATCATAATAAATTTATTATGGGACCAAAGACCCACCCTGTGTTTCAGCTGGATATCCAGAGCTGAGATGTTTGTCATCCAGGAATTAATCTTTCCGAGCTTTTCAGGGATGAAAGAGAGAAACAATAAGCCACACAATAAATGGGATTTAATTCCCTTCCCCTCTCATCTTCCATTACTCAGAGAACACTCAGGATGAGAAAGTCTATTTGACAAGAAGTATCAACATATTAAACACACACAAAAGCCATCCATCCTCCAAGTGCTTCCTGCAGGAGCAGCCACTAACTGTGATTAATTTACACTAATTTGGAGCCTAAAGAAAGAAGACACCGATAAAATAATGTTTCTCCTGCTATTAAAAACACGGAGGAAAATACACAGGAGGCAGAGAGAGGTTCTGTGCCAACCAAAAGCAAATTTGCAAAGCCTGAACTCTGGGTTTTCTCATTCTCCTGTTGCTCCTGAGGGTTGCCCAGTCACTGCCGGGGATGTCTGACCAACGTACCCACATCCCACACCTTGGATCCACCTCTCTGATGGTGCTTTTTGTTTTCTGACCCTTGAGAGAACAGTAACTGCCTGAAAGGAAGGAGCACGTGAAAACTGCACATTTATGAAAACGATGAAAAGCTACGGAATTATGAAAGTTCTGAAAATTGCACATTTTGTATTTTATTTTTTTGCCTGCACACAACTTGGGAGGTCGTGCTTCGTTCTTGCAGCTGTTCAAATTTTCCTCTTGTAATGAGGAGGAAAAAAAAAAAAAAAAGACCTTCAACGTTTTATTAGGTTAGTGTTTGTGTCGCTTCTTATGGATGTCTCATTTTCTGAAAAACAAACCATAATTTCTAATTATTTATTCTGCACAGCTCTTCCATCCCAGAGGCCAGCCTGAGTTTGGTGTTAGAGATCACTCACACCCTCCCCACAGCCCAAGGCTCCGAGGAGCTGGCAGCCATTAGCTGCTGCAGATTCTCCTTCCTGGAGAGCAAAAGTAAATGTTTTTAGTTAATTGTGGCTTCCTCGCAGTTTGCTGCAGGAAAAATTGCTTTATTAGGAAGCTCTGAAGTCGTGACACTGCACCACCACACCAGTGGCATCCCTGTCAGCCCGGAATCAGCTCCCGAATTCCAGATAAACCCAGTTCCTGAGCTCCACAGGGACTCACACGTGTCTTATCCTTCCACCTAGACAATGAATTTCATTCTTCCATTATTTTTCATTATCACATTGATTTTGGTGGTTGTCAGGCAACAGTTCCATCCACAGTGACACCAAAATCTGCTCAGCACACTCAGGTGCCACCGAACAGTGATAAACCAGTTTCAGGCGCTGTTTAAACCGGAGCAAGAAAATAAAAGGCTCCAGTTTTACATCTTTACCCTCTCCCTAGTGCCACAACTCAAAGCTATTATTTACACAGGCACATGCTGTTCAAATTAGTTTAAATTTATAGATTATCCATTTATTAAGTTGAGGGTTTGCCATTGTATTTACTTTGTGTTTTCTGCTCTTTATTTCAACTCATTAAATTCTTTACAGCCGTTCACTGGAATCCAAAGGCACTCCCCGAGGTCAGATAATAAGTGCAACAAGTGTCTCCAGCTATAGGAGAAACATTCCCTATGGATCTCATCTAAAGAGATGGGAAAGGAGATAAATCAGCAACCAGGAAATCTCGTGCCACGGAGTAAATCCAGAATTCCTGTGACACTGAGGCAACGTTGCTCCAATTTAAGTGCCTGCCTTTTCCTTGGGTTCCAAAAGCCAGCACACTTCATTTCACTCACATCAGAGCAACAGTGAAAAACTGCTTCCAGGAAACGAGGCTGGCAAAGAAAACTGAACCGGGGGGGAAGAGGAGTGGCCTGAGCCCTCTGTGAACCCCACGTGTGCCCTCCGTGTTCTGTGACCCTGGAATGGAAACTCCACTCCAAACACTGCTCACTGTGCCACTGGGACTGGGAGTTTTGGAAGACAACACACTGACAAAAGACTTGTACTTTTTTTTGTCTTTTTTTTTTTTTTTAAATTAGCATCCAACAATTCTGAAGATTTCAGGACTGTCTGTGGCTCCCCCCAAAGTGAATCTTTCCCCTTTCCTAATTACAAAGCAGCCTCATTTTCTCCATGAAGCCCAATGCACCGTGTCTATATAAAGTATAATGATCTTTGAACCTTTCTTCTAATAAACAATTTATATGCATGTTATTCTTATTTTCCAACACACAGTCCCTCAACCAGCTTTAGGGTGAGATGAAACACTTGAGCACAGCCCTCCTGTGTGGGAGTTCCCACCAGAGCCAACTCGCAACAAAATCCAACATCTCCTTAGTTATAAATCTGCTGCTTTACCCAACAAACCACTCCAGCTTCCCCCAAGGCACAGAGGGATACACAAGTAACCATGGATTTAACAAAGGCTTTCCTGAGCTGTTTTATCTATTTATCACAGCAACAGGGATCCAAACTGGAGTCTGGCTTTATGGGCATGATTTCCCCCCAGGATCCAGCCCTGGCACAGCACCTGCAGGAGGTTTTATTCGCAGAAGAGGGGACTCCAAATCCTTCTGTGTTGATAAAACTGGATCTACGGCTGCCCCAAACATAAATATGGTTTTATTTAATCTTGCCTTCACTTAAACTCGGGGGCTGCATTAGGTAAGCTCAGCCCCACTCCTTGCCTTCATTTCTCTTCAAGGAGGAATTAATTACTCCTTCATTTCAGTAACTTCTCCTCACACAGGTGTGTGCCAAGAAATCCTGCTGGAGATACCAAACCATTTTTCCTTCCATGCTCAATAACCTGCCTGAAAACAAGGAACAACAAGTTCTGGCCCAGAGAAACTGGTGAAAATATTGCTCAACACGACAAAGGCAGGACTGGATTTTGTGTCTTAAAAGGATTCTACACTTGTGCTCTCACAACTGAATGCAGATATGACAGGATGAACTGGCCTTTAAAGATAAGACAGGTTAAATCCCATTTCTGCCTAATTAGCAACTTCCCCCAGAGCAGCCTTTGGTTTCAGAGCACAAAATCCCACGGTGGACCTTTCTGTGATGATAGTTCAGAGGAAATATTTTCCTCCAAGAGGAAGCAGATAACATGCTAAAAGAAAAATACCTTGATTATATCTCACCAATTATTCCCTCCCTCTTACCAGCTTCCTCTCATTTTCTAAAATACCATTTCTAGGTGGGGAGTGAACTGGCACCCAGGATCTCCCACAAACTCCCCCCACTGCCAACACAGCTCGTTAAGAATAAGGTCCCCTCGAAGGATCTTTGTTATAAGTTCCATTAGAAGTTATGGAACATCCTGAGGCTGAGATTCCAGAGCAGAGGAGGTTTTCCTGCAGCAGGGAGCTGAGGCAGCCACAGCATCCCTCCTCCTGGAGGGACAGATCCAGCCCATGCCAGGCGGGTGCCCAGGTCACACCCCGGAGACAGATCAGCTCTGGCATTTACAGCCAAGAGGTTTGGCAGTGCCCCCGTCTTTAATTTTCATTTATTTTCTACAACCTGGCACAAAAACCTCTTTTTATTCAATTGACATCACCCTGAGCCCTGACTGCTGTGCTGCAGGAAACTGGGATTCGGAATTCCAGCAGAAAGCAACTGTGGAACAACATTTTAAAAGAGAAGAAAACAAGTGTGAAAGCACAGAGGGATGGCAAAGGCTGTGTCGGTCCTTTCAGGCTGTATTATGGAGTGCTGGCAATATATTTATGTCTATATTTTTGGGGATATAAAAAGGGGTCAGATCACAATGCACCACCACCAGTGAATGTTCCTACAGCTTTAAATAGCAAACTGGATGTTTCAGTTCAGGGAGCTTTAATTTCTGTAAGACTGAAACACTACAGGACAAATGTTTCTGCCTCAGAAAAGGAGGTGAGATCAAAGGAGCAATTCCACAGCGTGGCACAGGAGGCACCTGGGAGGGAAATTCTGTTCCTAATATTGATTTGCTCCTCCTGTCCCATCTCTGGACACCACCCTTGTGTTAAAGCAGAGCACAGGCAGCTTCTTCCCACAGCTGTTCCGGGCCACACAATTCCTCAAGTGAGGAGCTGGCCTCCAAAAATTCTTCCAGCAAAGGAATCACGGAAAAATTTAGACTGAAAACCTCCTGAGGCCAATCCCTGCAACCAGATCACAAGTTGGGTAATGCTGCTCACACAAGCCTGGAGCATCTCCAGTGCTGAAGGTTCCAACCTCTCTCTGGACAGCTTGTTCCAGTGTCTGAACATCCTTCTTGGAAGGAAAAAAAAAAACCCAAAACACTGATACATAATGGAAAATTCTGTCCATTTTGGTAACTTTTTCTGTTGTTTTTAATTCTTCTTGGGCACGTGCAGAGAAAGAAGCTCCTTCCTGCTCCTGCTGGGCTCCCCCAGCCCACCCCCCTGAGGGGCTCCACATGGAACCCAGTGCTCCAGAGGCATCCCGATGGGAATAACCCTTCCCAGAGCAGCCATTATCCATCCCAGGCAATCATCCAGCAGGGCACAGGATTCATATTCCACTCAGTGCCCACCAGGCCCCCAGATCACCTCCTACAAAAGCCTCCTGGTTGGTCCCACACTGTAATGGTCATTGGGGAGGGATTTTATTCCTGGCATCAAAGCCAGGATTAACTCTGGAGAAACAGCATTCCCAACCTAAAATACCAACTGCACCTTGAACCATCTCTCTCAGAGCCCAGCAGCTCAGCCAGGGCTCCACTACAGGGACCAAAACCATTCCAGAAGCCCTAAGTTTGTCCATGTTGAGTCCAGAAAACAGCCCTGAAACCAGAAAATTCCAAGACCTCTATATCCTGTTGCCCCTTTGAAAGCTCATTCCATGGTCTTTCCAGCTTTTTAACGTGGCCCAGGCCAAAACTGCCCAGGAAAAAACCCCAAATGTTCCATTTCAAAGATTCAAACACATTTCATCTCACCCTCCTGCGACAAACAAACCTCAAACCTCCTTCCACCGCACAGACAGTTAGATATGCTAATGTATGCTAATTAGGCAGCTAATCCTCAGAGCTGAAAACCTGTTTCAAGAGGAGGTACAACTTCAAAACATTTCTCCCAGCAGCTTTCAGTGAGATGCATATTCATCCCCTTCAGACAGGGATGATCCAGGGTGGAGAACTGAACCCTCTGCAGCCACAGCTGAGGCAGGAGAGGGACCTGCTGAGGAGAAATCCTTAGGGAAGACAAAGAAAATATTCCAAAATATCCCCAAAATATCGAACACTGCCTGCCAGCCTTCCTGGTTGTACAGAGAAGGAAAGCTGTGTACTGTGATTCTCACAAAGATGGTTATCAAAGCCAACACTTCGTAATTATAAAGAATTTGGGCTGTGGCTTTATTAATAAGTCATATAATTAATAAAATTATGTTACAACGTGACACAGTGTTTGATGTGTCACTGTAGATTCCACCCCACGAGGGAACAGCCAGGAGGGAATCCATCCCTGTGGACAGTTGTTAATGTTTTGTGCTGGAGGAGGAGCCCAGTGTGACACCATTTGTGTCTGTGCGTGCACACCCAGTGCCTAAAACTGGGATAAATCCCTGGATTTCCACTTGCACATGGATGGAGCTGCACAGGCACATTTCAGAGCCCCTCTCATCACACAGGTTGTGCAGAAATGAGGAACTGTCACATAAAATCTGGAATCTGTTACCGATCCAACTGTTCCACTTAATCAAAAGCAAAGAGACTTCTAAGAGCTCTCTTGCTACTTCTGACAGCCAATTTCCCCAAGAAAGAGCAACTGTGCTAACAGATCTTAATAATTCACAGGGCCTGCAGAGCTTTGCCTTAAAAAAAAAGGGGGGGGAGGAAGGAGGGAGGCTTTTCTTTTTGTCAAAAAGCAGCAAATGGCCTCTTGAAGACAGCGAGGGCAGAGTGTGCCCTGCCCACGGGAGTGTGGGAGGAGAGAGAGCTGGGACAGCCCCGCATTCCTCACTCATTCCCGGGGTTTCATGGCTTTCCATGCCAGGGATGATGCACAGCCCTGCTGTCCCAGGGCAGTCCCTGTCACACAGAACACTCACCTGCACAAGCACAGCCCTTTCAGGGATGTTACTGCTCAACAGATGACCTTGGGAGAAACAATTCAAAGAACAACTGCTGCCACAGCTGATTAATCTGAATTTAAGTAGGAAAAAAAAAAAGCTGCAGCTTTGGGTAATTTCTCAAATTTCTGGGTAATTTCTCCAAATAAAGCTCTTTACCAAATCTGGTAAGAGCTCTATTTCCTCTGAACAGCAGTAACAGCACACGCTGTGACTCGTGTAGGATATGGGAAAGCCCTCCCAATAATGAGGAATAACCACTGCCTAATTCCTGAAAGAATAACTGATAAAAATGGCTCCAGCAGAAAATCCCAGGACTGCCAGAGGAAGCTTTCAGGGTTTGATCGAGAGAAGCTTGCAGAGGAATTTTTCTACAAAACAAACTAAATTTTATTACCAAACAGTAGAAAATTTCTGAAGATATCTGTAATAAACAGAGTGTAGCTCTGAAGAAGCGTTCAACTCTCTTCCTCATTATATCAAAACCAGATGTTACTGCAGAGGGAAGCAAAGCCTGAGCTGGAAGAGAAAAAAACCTGCAGGATCCATAAAAAATCCACAGGTATTACAGTGGTGTTTGACACTGGAGGTACCACAGTTGTGCAGAGCAACTGAGAATTCCGCAAGCGCTTCCATGAGGAGATAATTTGGGATTAAAGTGATTTTTCTGTTCTAGAAAGACACAATTCCTAGTTTTCCCTGTCGCTGTGGCTCTGCAGCCAGGCAGGAATGCCAGGAGATCTCTGCCCTCAGGTGCCTCAGCCCCACAACAGGGAGGAAGATCCAACAGGGAGCGGTCACAGCAGGGCCAGCCTCCCTGGGACAAGGCACATTCCCTGCCAGAAATAACTCCCAAACACTTCAAACAATAACATTTGGACTGCTTTTTGAGCAGTGCCTAAAGAAAAACGAGTACAAAGAGCCCCTGGAAATGGTGGGGTGTTTGTAGCACAAAATAAGCTACAACACAAACCAATGGCGGTTGCCAAAATCTCTCCTCTCATGTGAAGTTTTGGAGGTAAAAGAGAAAAAAAATGGGCTAAAAGAGCTCAATCCAAAAATCCACACAGAGAAAATAGTTTTTTCAGTTGCTTTATGATGGGATAATAATAATAATAATCCTAATAATAATAACAACTATAATAACAACACCAGAAGCACAATGGGTGAGGAACCTTAAGAACTGGCTGAAGCTCCATTTTGACAGATCAGGGTTAAATATTTTGTTTTCTTGATTCCTCACTTGATTTCAAACCACAAACATTTTCTGTGATTTCTGTTTTTTGTTTTCTTTTGCTTCTGGAGAAAGATAAGACCTTTATTCCCAAGGTCATAAATCATGAATGACTAAACGAAGGCCTCTGGGGTCTGCTGTTTGTAGGCACTCCAAGCATCTCCTCTGTAGGGACAGGGACAAAAAAAAGGTGGAAGGGAGGTTACACAGCCCAGGTTGCTGGAAGGAATCAGGATTATACCCAAAACCTGAAGAGCAGCACAGCTAAAACACCAGAAATAATGTTCATCAGCCCCACGTGACAGTCAAGGCAAAGGAGTCTGATGGACGTATTAAAACCTCCTCAGTTCAGCTCAGAATCCACAGAAGTGGATGGAATTGATGCAGGACATTTTGGAAAGGCAGAGATTCCCAGGTTTCCTCAGCTCTGTGCTGCTGCAGCCTGGATTTCCCAGATGTCAAGGTGCTCACTATGAAGTTTGAAGCTTTCAGGGCAGAGCTCTTTAACCCAAGCCTTACTCACCGAGCACAGTGTGTGCTGCAGAACTGTCCCTGTTGCTGGACAAGGGAATTCCTGACATTCTGGGCTCCCTGGAGAAGCTCAGCCACTGTCACCTGAAACCCGCAGGCTCAGCCTGAGAGGGGGGTGAACTTTGGTCACCAGCTCTGTGAAAGTCCTGTCCCTGCCAAGGCCTCAGGGAGGGAACAGAGACCAGGGAACTCCTGCCTTTTCCAGGAGATCTGACCCAGCATCCCAGGACTGGCACCAGCAAGCAGGGAAGGGCCCAGCAACTCCCAACTCCTTGACAGGCTCTGCCTGGAAAAGAACATTTTTTTTTGTGCCCAGGATCACAAAGGCAGAGTGACAACTCCACCTGGTACAATTAATTCACCTTCTGTTTCCAGAGATGGAAATGGGACACAAAACACCCCTGGTAGGAAAGGCAGAGTTTCAAACACTTCCACCTCGTCTTCCCTGCAAGCAAGGGAAGCATTTCGTATTTTCCCACCCCTTTGCAGTTCATATTCCTGGAGTTTAAATCCAAAAATTGTCAGAGAAACAAAACCAGCTCTGAAACTTGGAAAGATCAAAGCGTGAGCTAAAGCAGAAGAGCAAAAACAGCCTCCAAAAAAAAGCTCCTGTGGAAATGGCAAGTGTGCAATGCCACTCATCCAGTCCACATCCAATCTCAGAATGATATAATCCAAGAGTAAAGAGTTTGGAGGATGCACCTGTAGAAAGGCTCTTTATCAGCCCAGAGAAAATTATTATTATTATTCAACAATTCATCTTGTGCAGTAAGCAACACCCACTACACAGAATTTAAATTAAAAAATGAAATAATTATACTGCACTTTAACATTATTTTATTATCATTATTACAGGCTGAAAGAGATTTTGGGGTAATTTCTCAAAGCAGATATTATTTCCATTACTTTGCAATCCACAGGCAATTGTTTGCTCTGGATACCATTAATATTCCAACTGTAATTTATTCCTTAACTGTTTCTTGTGGATTTCTGTCAAAAACCTACTAGACAGTGCAATCAAGGGGTTTGTTCAACACACACCATTATTTCAAACACACTGTGCAAGCTTTTAAAAGTCCAGCTGAAGAGAAGACAAGGGTGTCTGAATTAGTGCAGGTTACACTGTACAGGAGCGCAGAGGATCGATCCCATTTTGGCAAGTTTGAAATCAGGGAATAATTCGGGTTGGAAGGACCTTAAAGCACATCTCGTTCCACCCCCTGCCGTGGGCAGGGACACCTTCCACCATCCCAAAAAATAAATACAATAAAGTGGATTTTCCAAAGGAGGAAATAAAGGGTCTGTAAACAGAGGTTCAGGAATAGAAGCAGTGGCACAGGGGACTCCTGACACTCCCAGGAATTGTGACTTTTTTCCACAAAACAAACAGAAAAAAGGGAATCCTTGTAATAACAAAAGGTCACAAATTAAAGCTCATTCTCACCGCTGGAGTAAGAGGCTGTAAAGCCATTAAAAAGTCATCCAGGAGTCTCAAGAGCACTCGAATAAGGAGCCTTCTGCCCTGTTTCTTACCCAGCCAGTGACAGGCCCTGCAGTCCCCCAGAGCAATGGGGTTTATCCTCAGCTTCACCTCATCCCCCTCCCGAAAGCACAACCCCTGGGAGAGCAGCAAAACTTGATTTAAAAGCACCACCTGCCCTGTAATGCCGTTAATGAGGACAGTCAGTCCAATAAAACACTTAATGCCTTCAAACTCTCACACATTTTGAGCCCATAAGGGCGGGAGAAAGGCAGGGAATTAAACAGCTTCCCTATAAAAGCCGGGCCCCATCTGGCTGCAGCTCCTTCTCCCAACTGCGGGATCATCAGGCACAAAACACGGGACTTTTCATAAGGATAAAGGGAATGGAAAAGTGGTTTGGTTCCCTCTCAGCCTTTCCAAAGGCCTTGCAATCCATCTGGATCCCGTGCTGGATTCCAGCTACAGGTGTGCAATATCCCGAGCTGCGGGAGGGGGAGGCTGGAAGGGAACAGATATTACTTTTTTTTTTTTTGTTGTTGCTTATCAAAAAGCATCCATAAAAGAGGAATTTTTTTTGCTTCTCATGTTTCCCAAATCCCTGCATTATTTGATCACAAACAAATCCAACAAAACCTACTCACAGTATGCTTTTAACAGCTCATTTTAGCCTGATTTACATTTTAAAGAGTCCACCTACACATGACCAGCTCTGCTAACTCTGAAAGATGATCCAACTGTTTCCATCAAGTCCCTGCCTGTTCAAACTCTTCAGTTTTAACGCGGAGCTTTAACACTTAAAAATTCCTAGTAAATTATATCACTGTGTTTATTCCAGGTAAGACACTCCGGTTTTTTTTTGTTCCACGGATATTATTCAGTCAAGAGCTCCAGAGTTTCAAACTGAAAGGAGGTTTAAGTGGGATACTGGGAAGGAATTCCTGGCTGGGAGGGTGGGGAGGCCCTGGCACAGGTTGGGCAGAGAAGCTGTGGCTGCCCCTGGATCCCTGGAAGTGCCCAAGGCCAGGTTGGATGCTCTGTTTGGGAACAGAGAACTGGCAGCAGCTCGGATTTGGCGCTGGACAAACCACCCCTAAATGTCACTGAGCACCTTTAAAGAGTTCAAAGGTTTGCAAATTCCTGAGAAATGCAAGTGGAAATGGGATATGGGGGGAAAACACACAATTGTTCTTCATTCTCACCATCCCAGCAGTTTTAGCTGAGGAAGTCAAAACTATAAGAGATCAGCTCTGAGCTTACCTTGATCTCAGATACAAGGAATGCAGAAATCTATCATTCCTTAAAAATATTCTGGCTTCTAGATGGTTAATCTGTCCCATTTAAAAACAAACAAACAAACCCAAATCACGCTAAAAACCTGTTTTATCAACACCTTCTCTGTTTCCACACAGTGATTTTTGAGGAAGGTCAGAAAATGTTTTTCCATCGAGAGTATTTGAAGGTCTTTAGGAATGGCTTATAAGGAATGAGAATGTGAGGTTACACTATTCCTTAAAAAGAGCAATCCTGTTAATAATTTACAGATAAATAAACCTGTTTTTTTCATGTGCCTTGCTAAACCATATGTTTCTAAAGCAGTGTATTGTGTGTGATGCTGAGCCACAGGCCTGGGTGCAATTTGGGCACCACTAAGTGCAAGAAAAGCCCCACATTTCAAGTGATCAGCAAGGGCTTGGCTTTATGGACTTGCAGTGATCCAAAACTGCTCCCCACAACCCTGACTGCGAGAAGAAAATCAGTGCAGCTAAACCCACATATGGCCTGGGATGAAAAAAAACAAAAAAAACAAAAGTAAAAGAGAAAAAGCATCAAAAGCCAAGTCCCAGCCCTGGTTACAATGCAAGGATTGAAACCCTCACACAGCTCATTATGTATCCAAATAAACCTGGCACGGGCTGGCCAGGGAATCAGTTCCATATGTTTGCAGGTTTGCTCTCCTAAAGAGATCCCATTAACGGCAACAATTCCTCTCTGCCTGCAAGATGAGCCCGTGAACAGGTGTGGGGATCAAATCCCAGCCTCACCTTTAGTGCCCTTGCACAAAACACTCCCAGTTCCAGGCGTTTCCTTGGGAATCCTGAGCCCTGCAGGATGACACTGCTGGGGCAGAGCTAAGGAAGGGACTCCCTGGAGACACTTCAGGCACCACTTTTTCTGCCTCCTATTTCTGTAAGAGCCTGAATGCAATAACACTGAGGATAACTGGGGAGAAGCTGGAAATAAATACCTGTTCAATAAACCCAGGCTCATAAAAGCAGCCCCATAACGATTCCCTGATGGTTTTAGGAACACCCTTCACACCCAGGGCAGCCTTGGAAGTGGATCTGGGACAAGTGTGTTGATGGCAAGGGACAGTTTGATGTCTCAAGGGTTTTGCCTCCTTGCTTTTTTGGACAAGGTGCTTTTCAGACCTTCCAGTTCACAACATCAGGGACCCATAAATGTGTTTTCCTACGGAGAAGTCACCCAAAATGCAGCTCCTGCTCTCCCTCCTCACAGGGGCTGCTCTGCTGCCAACAAAGGGCAGGGAATTAATGAACCTCTGAGCTGCACTTTGATGCAACAAATTAAAAAAAACCCAACCAAACATAAACATAATGAAAAAAATGTGGCTTAGAGTATTTTTTCCCCTCTTACTCCTTCTTCTTTACATGTCCTAAATGCATCTATTTCTCCTCACCAGTGGTGAGGACACCTTCAAATCAGTGTTAGTGCTTCCCTACTCCCACTGCTACCAGGTGTCTTTTTTTAGTGAGATTCCCCTTAAAACCACTTCCATTAATTCTTAAAAAAAAAAAAAAAGAATTGATAGATTTAACATGGGAATAATGCAGATTAAAAGAGCAGAAGCTATTTTTCAGCCCAAATTTTAATTCTCTTTTAGCAGAGTGCCTCACATTACACCATCCACGAGGCTTTATTTCAAGGGCAGAACTTGCAAGAGTTATTAGAGTACAATAACAACTTATTTTTCCCATTTTAAGTAGGACACCCTCAGACAGTTTTCCCTGACATAGCACCTCTGGATTTACAGGTGTGAGCTGCAGCAAGGAGTAACCTCAAACCATGACTGTGAGTTAAGAATTTCCATTCTGAGCATTTAATTGGTTTATTCTTTATATTCCATTTTTTAAAAACAAAACCCCAAACCAACACAGACTGGGATAAATCCCTGGCATTTGAAGCACATCCTCCCCCAGGTCACTCAGTGCTCACCATGGGACAGATCTCTCTGTAGATCCAGGCAGTGCTGGTTAACTGAACATTAACAGGGGACAATTCAGGAGGAATTTCTCCTTGGAAAGGCTGCCCAGGGGGGTGGTGGAGTCCCCATCCATCCTGGACATCCCTGGAGGTGTCCAAGGATGTGGCACTCACTGACAAGGTGGGGATCAGGCACAGGTTGGGCTCAACCCTGGAGGGCTTTTCCAGCCTGAAGGATTCCATGAGATCCAGGAAGGAGCCCAAGTGCCCACAGCAGTAGGAAACCTGTAAAGACTGATGGTACCTGCAGAGTCAGCTCTCTCACCCTGGAAGGGGGAGAGGGAATGGAGATAAGGACACAGGGATCCCCAACAGAGCCAGGGGTTCAATCACTTCAGAAGTAAACAAGTAATAAATATTGCAAACTGAGGGAACTGAGGACAAATACGGTGATTGCACAATCCAGAGACGGCTGCAGATCACTAAAAATGCAAATAAAGACACGACCACTGCAGATCTGCCTCACTCCAAGGAGTGCCAATTCCTGCCTGGAAAACATGAGAGAGGCTGTGGAAGCTCCCTGAGCGGAACAGGATCCAGGGAAGTGGGGAATGGCAGCAGGTCTGTGAGTCTGGATCAAACAAAGAGCAGCTGTGCACTCAAAGAAACCCCCAACACCCCAGAGAGAAGCCCTGGGCACCCCCTGACCCCCCAGTGCCCACCCCCAGCCACCCTGGAACCCACCCCACCGAGCCCAGACCCTTCAGTACCTTTATCCTCTCACAACACTGACACACTGATGTGTTTCCAAACCAAAGCAGCTCTTTTAACAGCATCTACAGACTTCATAAGCTGAATAATTCAGGATTTTGGTCTCCCTTCACACAAATAAAGCTCCCTAATGTGACTAAACGCCACAATATATCACTGGTGCTCATCATCTTCCACTCAGCCTGTTTCTAGTGACAGTATTCCTCGGTTTAAGCAAATAAACATATTTGCAAAGTACAGTCAAATATTTTTACAGCTGACAGAGTTCTTCCCTCGCTCAACATGAGAGTTGAAGAGGGAAAACAAATAAGCAAGTGGTTAAAAAATAGACAGAAAACCCCATCAAGTGTTACCTGAACTGGGGCAGCAGCACCAAGGGCCAACAGATCCCAACACAGAGCCAATTAACCCACACAAGTCCCCAAAAGCAATTTGTGTTCAAGCTTTATGTGCTCAAGTTTCTGAAATAACAAATATAAATTCAGCTTTGGGCTGAACCTCCTCTGACAGATGGGAAAACCTGTAAATCCTGGTTAGGGCACATGAAAAAACAAAGAAGTCACCAGAGCTGGTGTTTGAAGTGTAACCCAGATTCACCAGAAATGAGAACAAGGATCAACCCAACAGGAGGGTGGGAGCTGGGAAGAGATGGACTGACCATGGACTGGACATGGGACTGTCCTCAGAAGGAAAGCAAAGAGGGAACAATGGCCTGACAAAACAGAGATTTAACAACAAGAAATTCAAAAGCAATAAAATGACTTGGAAGATTCTTTCTGGAGTAGTTTGCAGGGCTGGTAGAATTTATGGAGGGGAAGGAACGCTCCCAGGATGGGGAGCAGTGCCAGCACATTCCTTGGGCCCTCAGCACATCCCAGGGCATGGAGCTGATATTTATTACCCCCAAATACCAAGAGCAGCAGCAGCCCCTCTGCAGCACATCTGGGGAGGGCACAGTGCCTGGAGAACGGGATGGAGAGTGGATCCCTTGGAAAATCCATTCACACCACAGTATTTTATGGGCAGAGGTCACTGTTGCTGCTGCCCCAGGAATTTCTTTTCATTTGAGAAGCGTCAGAAAAAGCCCAACAATGTTGAGACACAAATCCCCAGAGCAGTGGGAAGGGCTGGGGGGATTTATTGGGAACAACCTCCTGCCAGGCCCAGCCCTTGGAAGGGGCTCCTCCAGCCAAGCCCATCTTTTGGGGTGGGATGAGGAGACAGCCCCCAGTCCAACAGGGGGGATATTTGAACACTCACAATCTGGCTCTGGGCTGAAACAAGTTTCCAGGGAGCTTTAAAAGCAGCATTTGGGGGGGATTTTATTATGGAAAACAGTTCCACTAGGAAAGCAAAGTCCCAAACACCTTCTTTGTGAGCTTAATCCTCACCTGTGAGCACAACACAGTGTCCCTGCAACACCTGGGATAACAGAGGACACAGCAGGAAAACCTTGGGCTGTCATCTAATGGAACCAAAGGTAAAGGACACTGGCTTTCACTAGGAGGGCTTTTGCAAAAATCTCTGTCTTTATAAGATAACTTTTGGGCTTCAACAGGTTTTGGGTTTTTTTTCCTTAAATAATTTTTTTCTGCTTTTTCTCTGAAGAGAATATTACTTGCTCTGCCCTAGGCAGTGAGATGATCTTAAATAATAAGCTCAGTAGGAGACAGGGCTCTTCTGGCTGCCAAGTGTGTTTTGAAAGCCTAACAGTATTTTGGCAGTTCAGAATTTTAAGCAGCTCAATCTATATGTTAAATTTATTTATTAATGCTTCATAAACATTTTCATCAAATGAAAGCTTAGGAAGAATAATAATAAGGGACAAATATCATAAAACATAAGATCCCAGAATGGTTTGGGTTGGAAAGGACATTAAGGATCATCCCATTCCACCCCCTGCCATGGGCAGGGACACCTTCCACCAGCCCAGATTGCTCCAAGCCCCATCCAGCCTGGTCTTGGACACTTCCAGGGATCCAGGGGCAGCCACAGCTTCTCTGGGCAACCTGTGCCAGGGCCTCCCCACCCTCCCAGGGAAGGATTGTTTTGTACATCAAACCTGAATTTCCCCTCTCTCAGTTTGACCCCGATGAACTGAACTGGTTTTTGATGATTTCCCTAAATTGCTCTGCTCTCTGTTCCAAGGCATCCAGCAAACAACAGCCAAGGCAGTTCCATGGGGATGGAAAACCCCTCCAGAGCTGATGGATTCACACAAATCCCAAACCCCACAACTCCAAGGGGGCGGGTTTTAATTACTGTCCCAAAAAGCAGCACATGGAATTCAACACAAAATCCAGGGAGCACCAACAGGGAAAGCCAAGGGCTCACAGGCAGGGACAGGAGATGTTCATCTCCAGCCCAGCTGAGCCTTTCCCTGACACAAAAAACCCTGTTTTAAAGCAGAAATAAACCCCTCCCTCGGCCCAGAAATGTCCATTAAACACACTTGCTTTATTGAAAGTATTTTTCTGGGCTAAAAATCGAACCTTTGGTAACTCTGAGGTCACACATTAACCTCAACCTTTCAGTTTTGTATTTTTACCTCCAGAAGTCAAGACTGTCAAATTCCAGCCACGAGCAGGAGAGAAGCGCTTTTATTTCGCTTCTTAATTCACATTCTGATCCCGAAGCGATTTTCCAGCACTTATTAGATAAACATGGAAAGTCATCAGAAAAGTACACCGAGTATTATCCATTTTCTGAAATCACTCTGAATGAAATTTAAACACAGGGAGGAAAAAAAAAAAAGGATTATGCCATAAAATGCCTTTTTTTCCTCTTTTCAAATAAACCACTCTGAAAATGATAGGTAATGACAGGCTCCTAATCACCCCAATCCCTTCTCCATTTTGAACTACCTCTGAAATGATAAGCAAAATAGCTTTTAAAATTACTTCTTCTTTTTTTTTCCTATCACAGATCTTTCAAGAGTACACTCAGGAGGAGAGCACAACATTATCATCAGACACGGCTTGTCGTACATTTTCCCTTCCTAAATTGCAGCAGCAGATATTGGGAATAACCAGGTATCCTGGGGAATTTTCCCTGCAGCAAGTTATTTTCATATCATGGTCCATCTGTAATTTTAATGCTTATTAAGAGACCAATATAAATACAGCACAGTGACTTATATATTTATACAAACCGTCGCAATTACTCCCCTTTATATTTACAAACCTCAAAGTATTCCAGGTTTTAACAACAGGAAAACCCCTTTCAGAGATTAACATGTTTAGGGTTTGGACTTATCCACTAAGCAGGAAAATTGGGGAAGCTCCTGCAGATCTTAAACTTTTCCTTAATAATCCTTTTCTTGTTGGGTATCAGGAATAAATCTGTTTTGATTTTTTTATGAACCTAATTAATACCTGTTAATTCCTTTTCTCTTTCTGCCTTCCCAAAACCCACAGCCATGCAGCACAAAAAGTGAGCTGCAGAAATGCAAAGTTGGGCAATTAGAGGCTGAACTGCTCCGTCTGCTCGGTGGGGAATTTTTATTTGACCCCAGGAATGCGGGTTGCTCAAGCAGACTAAACAAATTCGATTCCTTTCGGCCTGTGAGGATCGGGGCCTTCAGCTCCCAGCCAGCCTGGCAGGGTTCAATAATAATTCCCACACTGCATTACATCCACGGGCCCTCAGCATTCCCTGCTCCACCCTGGCCCAGGCCTGCCAGGAATAAACTCAACAGCACTGCAGCAAAATTCAGAATATCTGGGGTTTGCTGCACGAAGCAAAATTCGGAATATCTGGGGTTTGCTGCACAAAGCAGAATTACTGAGGTCTATTATTGACAAGTTTTCATCTGGTACAAGGCATCCTGCAGTTATTTTGTGTTATTAACAGGCTGCCTGACCCTGCTCCGGGTTTCTTTGATAGTTCTCCCAAACCCCGGCCCTGGGTGTCTCCAGGAACGCAGAGTCACAGATAAACCCCGCACCAATCTGTTTGCCTGGAGACAAAACTTATTTTCCTCTCCCCACTGGAGTTCCTTTCATGCCACCTGGTTTAGATAAGCTGCCTGGGTTTGGCCTGGTCGGCTTTGAACAGCTGCTCCTTGAAGATGAAGGGACAGGGCCAGGAACAGTTAATAACTTTCTTAACTGGAAACACCGTTGGATCACTCGTGTTCCTCCCCACAGATTGTGTAAAACCTCCTCAGCGTTGGGGTCTGACCAGCCTTTTAACCAGAAATGCCAATCCCAGTGGAGATTTTCCTGTCCTGGCACCGGTTTCTCTCCAAAGTGTCCACCTGGCTTCCAGCCAAAGCTAAAACAGGCATTTGTTACAGCCAAATTTTGAGGTAGGGGAAGGTGTGGGTGGAAAAGTCAAAGACAACAACCCATCTCTGCGTAGGTTTATACCTCCAGTGCACCAGGGCATTCTCCTTTCCCTAATTCAGAATCACCATTCCTGCACTCCAGCCTCTGCTCAAACAGAGGAGACCACGGGAAATGCTGTCAAAGCCCTGCTCAAGTCCAGGTACACAACATCCCCTGCTCTCCTCTCGCCTGCCCAGCCAGCTGTCCCATCACAGAAGGCCATCAGGTTGGTTAAGCAGCATTTCAGGCCAGGCAGGAGAAGATGTGCCTTGTAGGGTCACAGCTTTATGGAATGGGATGGGTTGGAAAGGACCTTAAAGCTCATCTCATCCCACCCCCTCATCTCATCCCAACCCTTCTGCCATGGGAAGGGACATCTTCCACTAGCCCAGGTTGCTCCAAGTTTATCCAACCTGGCCTTGGACACTTCCAGGGATGGGGCAGCTTCTCTGGGAAAGCTGCTCCGGGGTCCCAGGCCTGTCCCACCCCAAGGCAGCTCCCTGGGCCTGCCCTCGTGTGCATCCCATGCACTGCTGTCCCTCCTGGGCTGGGGGAGCAGGAGGGACAGGGGAGTCCAGACACAGCTGCCAAAGTGCCAGATAAGAGAGAGGGAAAGCATCTTTGCTCTTACTTTCTCATTTTACTGGAATTTTTTGTTTTGTTGGAGTTTTTTCCTCTTGCCCAACCTCGAAAAGAAGCAATGAAGCAGCCCAGGAAGGACCTGAATGCTGAAGGCCAGCACTGCTTCCTGGCAAACCTGCAGGGTCTGCTTCTTCTCCAGAGCAATGTCTGTCTGTCTGACCTCTGCTCTTGATCTGCTGCTGTGCTTTGTGCACCACGGGTCTGGCTTCACCTCCAGCTTCCCACAGCCTTCCCACCCCTGGGCTGGAGAATCCCCCCTCCAGGCCCCTTGGAGGGCTCCTCCTGGTGCAGGAGCCTGGTGGAACCTTTGCTGTCCCATCCCCTGGCCCAGGGGCTCCGAGGGGAGGGGATGGTGCCCCTTCAGAGGGCTTGGGGACAGGAGGAGTGCAGGACATGGAGGGGGGGCCTTCCCTGCACATTTGCTGGGCCATCATCAGCTCTAGGACACTAAATGGATTATTGATCCAACCTAAACCTGTCAGACCCCTGAGCAAAGCCCACATTCCCTGGGCTCAGCCCAGCTTTGACACTACAAAGAAGCCTCAGCAGGGGTTTGTCCCCTTCAGCTGCTCTGAGCTCAGGCAGAGCCAGGGTAGGAGCCTAAGCCTGAGCTCCAGGTAGGGCTGTGCCTGGAATTGTACCTCTGGTCCTGATCCTGGAATTGTACCTCTGGTCCTGATCCTGAGCCTGGAATTGTACCTCTGGTCCTGAGCCTGAGCCTGGAATTGTACCTCTGGTCCTGATCCTGAGCTGCTGATGTGGCTTTCCGGCTTCACATCCAACCAGGCACTCATGTGGTACTCCAGGATCTTGGACCACCTGTCCCTGCTCCAGCTCTGGGACACCCTGGAGAGCCCCTGCCTGTCCTGCTCTGCTTCTCTGCTCCCACCTCAAATCACCTTCCCTACATTTTACTGTTCCAGCTGCTTCATCTTTTCTTACAGAGCACAAAATAAAAAAAAAAAAAAATCCATCTGGATTAACACCAAATGATGCTGGCATTTTACAGAGAGCATGAAAGACAACAAAAGTGACAATTTTCTAAAGCAAAAGCACTACTACAGTCACAGTAACACCTATCAAGGAAAAAATCTGTTCCCCGAAGTAAGGAATAAATTTTAATATAAAGTTCCATCAGCTCAAGGTGGTACCAATTAATCAAAACAATTCACTTGCAGGGTCTTCAAATTCTCTGTTTTTTAAATGGTAATTTTTCTCTTCCTTGCTATTCCAGTGTTGGCACAAAGGAGGTTTAAGCTGAATTTTATCCAATCTTAAAAAATAGATGTTAAGTGTAGTTTAAAATAGTTGGGATTGTTTACTCCTCTCGGTCCTACCTGCCAATTCAAATACTGAAAAAATGATTAAAAGCAGTCCTAGTGCCAAAATGAACACCTCTCCCAGGCCAAAGGCACGAGGCACAACGCAGAGAAATACTGAAATCCTTGGGGTTTAACACAGTGTGAATAGGGGGCAATGAGCAAACTCCAGGTATGTTCTGGATTCACATGCCCACACACCCCCCAAGTGTGCACCTTAATAAAATTAAACACTCATTAACTGTGAACAGTCCTGGGTGTTTTTATGAAGATGTTGAGTTAATTGAATCTGAAGCACAACAGATGCTTAGTATTCAGTCCAAATGCTGTTTTTCCTATATACTGACTATATATATTTGTGTAGGTACATACAAACACTCTTCAGGTAACCAAAGTAACTAAAATATACCAGCCAAAGGGTTTCTGGTTCCCCATGAGCCAAAAAGCCTCAGCAATTCCAGAGAGGAAACGCTGCACTGGTGCCACGGCAAACGCCCCTTCTGCCTAAAACACCTCCATTCGTAAGGAAAACTTTTTTAAAGTTGACAAATATGTTTTTTCTGCACCAAAGTCCTCTTCCAGGAGAGCCTCCCAGCCAGTCCAGAGTTGCAGGGGGTGTAAATGCTCCCCCCGTGGTGCCTGGGGCTGTGCCCTGGGGCAGCAGGGCAGGGGTCAGAGCTCCAGCCCACATTCCTGCCAGCACGAGATAAGGGTCTGGGAGAGGGAAAAGAAAACAAACACCAAACCCCAAAGCCCCCAGCACTGCCCACAGCACCTGAGAAGGCAGAAACCTTGGAAAAAATGTCAGCTTTGTGTTCCCCTCTGTGCCCAACTCCCGAGGAGAGGTTAAACCGAGGGACAGAAGCGGCCCCGCATCTACAAAGTTTGGCTTAAGGGAGGGGAGTTTAACAAACCCCAACCACAAAACTCATCTTGTGCTTCGTTTTCAGAGTGTTTTGTGCTTTCCTCTTTCGTTTTCAGAAAGTTGTGAGTGTTCCACGAGACTTCCACGGAATTTCAATGGAACACGGAGCACCGAGTTGGGATTTTCAGTCATCTCCCTCCACTGCCTGCAGTGCACACTAAAATAGAGCACAGTGCACACTCAGACAGACCATAATGCACGTTAAAGGAGATCAGAGGGCACACTAAAATAGAGCATTTCTGTCAAACCCTGCCCCACACCACCAGGAATGAGAACAAAGCACGGCCACGTGCATCTGGCACTGGCAACACCCACCTGGGGCTGCTGCTGCCACTCACACAACACCACAAGTTTTCTACCTGTTTCAGTCCTCTACGTTAAATATGAAGCAAAAGAACCCATTCCTGGTATTGCCAAGGCTGCAAGTTGTAAATTTGTTTGGCAGAAACTTGTCCGGGTCCCTCATCCTGGTGGAGAAATCGCTGAGTAATTTCTCCCGGAGTGCCAGGAATTTCCTTTGGGATCACAGCAATTCACAGCTCCTGACCCTGCTGTCACAGGATCCACCCCCCCCAGGAATTCGGGCAGGACACAGCAGGTTTTGCACAAAAGACATTAAGATCTCGAAACAGAAGAATCTACAGATGGACACAGGTTTGCTTTATGCAACCTGCAAGGAAAACTCAGATTTAGTCACTGTAAAATCAGCTTTAAAGCACCAAGGCTCCACCAGGGCAGATGCTCATTTAATGAAATAACACCCAACAATCTCGTGTGTCTTGAAGGGTCTATTTTATCAAAACACAGGTTCCTGCAGAACATCCTCAACATCATCTACTAGATGGCCACAGACACACCAAAAATGTCATCTAATCACTTCCCCCTCGATTGTAATTAATGTCATTCCTCAGAGCACACCCTCCACTGGGCCTGCGGGAGCTCCAGCTGCTGCTTTGTTTCCTGAAGTTCCAGTGAATCAAAAAGTAAATGATAGGTGTTGTTTATCACTGAATTAGAAAGTCATGGAGTGGTCTGGGTGGGAAGGGAGCTTAAAGCCCATCCAGTCCCACCCCCTGCCATGGGAAGGGACACTTCCCACTATCCCAGTTGCTCCAAGTTTATCCAGCCTGGCCTTGGACACTTCCAGGGATGGGGCAAACCACAGATTCCCTGGGCAAAGCCCAAGGAAACAAATCCTGCTGCTCTCCCCAGTTCTGAGGAAACCACAGTGGCAATAAACCCACGGGCATAAGGATGTGCTTAAAAACATCAGAGGTGGTTCTTCTGCTTTTATAGGTAAAAAAAAAAAAAAAGAGATCAAATGTTCTATGAAAACAGTTGGGACTTCAATGAGTTTATTATAAAAGCCTTTCATGAACGTCAGGCAAGATGACAGAAATTAGAGAATACCCTGAGCCAAGTCAAACTGGCCCCGCTCCCCCAAACTACAGCAACCATCTGCTTTTGGTTCCTCTGCACTCTCACAGCGCTGTCCAGAGAAAGTGAACGTGGAAGGAGGGGGAAAAAAGGATTATTTACAGCAGTTCTCCTTGGACTTGGATGCTCCATTTCAATCTTCTGGCTGTTTCAAGAGCCTGGTAAAAGTGGCTTTTGTAGGCTGAGCACAAAAAGCAAACAGGAGGGGAAGAGGGGGGAAAAAAAAAATCAGCATTTTTTCCCCCCTCAGCCAGAACACAGCGAGGGGAAGGCAGTGGTGAAGCAAAGGCAGAGTAAGCTAATTACTGAGTACACAGCTGCTCATACCTGGCATAAAAAAAAATCCTCTGAGTCATCAAATGCAGCTCCTAAATCTGGAAAAGCCTTACAAAAATAAACTTCTCCGGAGAAGGGATCAGCTTTGGAGCAGAATGAGACGCAGATAAAAAGATCATTATTTCAGAATGCAAAAAAAAAAGAAAAAAGCCCCAAAAAACTATTTCCAGTTTGAAAGGGAAAAAAGTTTTTTTGGCAAGGCAGCTACTAAATATGTCATCTAGTTAAAAACAGCCTCTTCTCCTTGTGGTTTGCTGGGGCAGAACGAGCAGAGATCTTCTACCAGATTCTTTTTATACATCAGATGCTGAAAGGGGGTGGGAGGGAGTCATTTCTAACCCGATTTAGAACATCCTCCTTCCTCTCCACGATCAGCAGCACTTCTTACAAACACCTTCAGCGTGCCCAGAACTCCAGAGAGTCGGGAAGAACTCGGGGGAAGTTTTATGCCCTACTTTAAATAGGAAGAATAATCCCCAACTTCCCAATTTTGCCGACACAGGCACACAAAGATCCGACTGTTGATGCTCTGGGAGAACAGCACCTTCCTTTTGCAAAGCCCTCACTTGGGTAATTTCTGATTTTGGAAAACAGCAGCAAATGAGACTTTGGATCCAAAACCTCTGTTAGGAACACCGAAGGAAATTACATTTTGGATTCCTGAGTCTTCCTGACAGGATGTGTGTCAGTGCTCATTTGGTTGTGTGAGCAGAGGTGGTTTAGAACTTACACCTCTCAAGGCACCCAATTAAAAACCCAAACCACAGAGAGCTCCCAAAACCAGGAGCAAACACTAACGGGTCACACCTGGTTTTAAATTTGCAGCTCCTATCTTTTAATTTAATTTTTTAATTAAAATATCTTCGAATTTAACAGCCAAAGCAATGTAATTCCACCACTAACCATGTGTGTGACCATAAGAAATGACTCCCAGAAGAACCAAGGGAGACTCTAAAGTCAGCAATGAGGGTGAAAAAATAAAACTTTCCAGGAATGTGTTCTGTGGAGAAC
>NW_016690369.1:1383025-1455796 GCF_001604755.1 Lepidothrix coronata
GTTCTCCACAGAACACATTCCTGGAAAGTTTTATTTTTTCACCCTCATTGCTGACTTTAGAGTCTCCCTTGGTTCTTCTGGGAGTCATTTCTTATGGTCACACACATGGTTAGTGGTGGAATTACATTGCTTTGGCTGTTAAATTCGAAGATATTTTAATTAAAAAATTAAATTAAAAGATAGGAGCTGCAAATTTAAAACCAGGTGTGACCCGTTAGTGTTTGCTCCTGGTTTTGGGAGCTCTCTGTGGTTTGGGTTTTTAATTGGGTGCCTTGAGAGATGTAAGTTCTAAACCACCTCTGCTCACACAACCAAATGAGCACTGACACACATCCTGTCAGGAAGACTCAGGAATCCAAAATGTAATTTCCTTCGGTGTTCCTAACAGAGGTTTTGGATCCAAAGTTCAGACATTGGAATTAAAACTATTTCTGAGGAGAAATGCAGCAGCTCCCAAACCTGATCCCGTCAGAAGCTGCAGAACAGCCCCATCTCCAAGGTCTTTTCCCACCTCAGTGGTTCTGGGACTCTGGGAAAACACAATAAAGCTCTGGAATATTCTGAAACAAAATCCCTGTTTCGAGTCTCCTCCCAAAGCCGTCAGAAATGCCAGTGGAAATCCCCTTTATGCCCAAACCACCAGACCCCCTTTAAACTTCAGGTGGTTTGTACTCCCACGTCTCTTCCCTCCCAGTAACAGTCACTACAATTTGGCTTCAGGTTCGTTTCAAAAGGAAATAATTAGATTTTACAATTAACATTCCAGAGGATTTCTTGTTCCTTGCTAATCATTTACCCAGTGACAAGGCAAGAGCAGGTTTATAAGCTCAGGAACCTACACGGGGGGAGCGTGGAAGGACAAACGTGGTAATTTGATTTATTTATCTCTTTCAAATAAAAATACCCACATTTTAGTTTGGTTTGTCACTTTTAATCCATTCTTATTATCTTAGCAAATTTTTTGGTAAAAGCAACATCCAGGGGCTCACAAAATGCAGCAGGTGAAGTGAAAAAGGCCATGTTTTCCAGGGACAATTTTCCAATTTCCTTTCAGTCTGGCCCTGTACTTCCAAACCTTGCATTTCCAATCAAAATTTGTTGACCTCTAATAAGTCTCCTTTTGATATTTTCTTCCCTTGATGTCTGCACTGATTATCAGTGAAAACAAGTTCCTTTCTTTATTTCCTTACTCTGGAAGTCTTTGACTGCACAGCATCTCACCCGAGCACAATTCCCAGGGTGGACAGCAGGAGACTGACTTTTCTCACAAGAAAAAAAAAAAACACAAACCCAAACAAAACCCCAACCAAACAAGCGAAGAAGAAAAGAAAAATAATCACATATTCCACCACTGAGAGCTGCTATCTGATAAAAACAATTCTCTCTGCTCGGTTGCAGTGTAATTCCTCCTTCACCTCTCCTGCATTTCACAAGGTCTCCCTTAGCAGGTTTAATCAAGTTTTCCAGGATCTCGTTAGATATTTAAATAAGGACATGCCCCCTTAATTTGCTCAAAAGGAAAGGACTGGATTAAGGTTTGCTTTGACTCGTTTGTTAAGCATTAAGTAATTAGGTTTTCCTTGTTGTTACAGAGGGGGTAAACATGGTCAGGGCCTAAAAAATCCAATCTGCTCCCTCTCCAGGTTTGACCCACCAAAAACTTTCTTCCAGGTGGGTACTCAGGGATGACCTCAATCAAACAAGGAGTGAATGGCTTTAAACTGCCAGAGGGCAGGGTTAGGTGGGATATTGGGCAGGAATTCTTCCCCTGGGAGGGTGGGGAGGGGCTGGGATGGAATTCCCAGAGAAGCTGTGGCTGCCCCTGGATCCCTGGGAGTGTCCAAGGCCAGGCTGGATAAACTTGGAGCAACCTGGGCTAGCGGAAGATGTCCCTGCCCGTGGCAGGGGTGGCACTGGATGAGCTTTAAGGTCCCTCCCAAGCCAAACCAGTCTGTGAATCCATGAGATGGGAATGGATGAGTAAAATACCAGTGCAAAGAAAATAAGGATATCCATCATATTACATGTAGCAAACACAGATAATTACCTGGACCATCTATAGCCCCACCAAAAAAAAAATCTGGTAAAATAATAAGGATGGATTACAAGTGACAAGCCAAACTAAAATATGAGTATTTTTATTTTAAAGAGATAAATAAGTCAAATTAACGATGTCCTCCTTTTCCAACACCACAAACCTGCACAGAGAGCTCAGCCATTATCATCCCTGACTGTAAACCAGCTGCTGGGATTCAAAAAAATACAACCTGGCTCCAAAGTGGTTGTTTATCCATCCAGTTCTTTCTTACACAAAAAGGGGAAAAAAAAATAAAAAAAAAAGATGCATCACCTCCCCAGCTGAGTTCAGAAAGAGCTGGAAAAAAGGGATATATAAACTGCAGGATCAAGTAAGGAACGGTGACAGAGCCTGGAATTCAGAGCACACCAATCACTCTGAACAATAAAAACACCAGTTGATGCTGGTTATAAATTAATACCCCCAGATCATTCACAAAGTACAGTTTTTAGAGACACCCTGTGTGTTCACAGCATTTAATATTGCAGGGAGCCACAGCAAATAAATCTCCAAGCCTAATCTATGTATGTTCTATAAATCCACTCCCAGGGAACATTTGTAGAGGGTTTGCAAGGTTTCCACACTCCCCCTTGCTTTACACTTCCTGAAAATGTTTATTTTAGTTGGTATTTTCCGTGGCTGTTGTGACTCCTGTCACTTGAAACAGCCCAGAAACAGCCACAAAGTGTCAGCACAAAGCAGGAGAACAACAAGACAAAGCTCAGAAAGAACAAAGCCCACTTTGAAAGCAGAAGACACCTGCACAAATACTTTATTTTTTGGGGAAAAAAAATAACCCAAAACTACTTCAAGCGAAGAATAAACCCCCCCCCAAACATATAAATTCAAGTGAAACAGCCTAGATAAAAACAAGGAAGTTCAAGTGCACTTATAGTGGATAATAAAAGGAATGGTTTGTTTGCTATCTGCAGTGATTTTTTTTTTCCTATGAAAACATTCACCAGAAGACAAATATTTAATATTACTCAAAAGCAACAGTCCCCGTTTAAAGCTGTTCTGTAAGAGCAACAACTCTGTTAAGCAGGCAGTGTTTATAACAAAAACGTGCTTTTTATATCAGACAGTTTGTGCAAACTCGGCAACATTTCCAGCCCAGTACACTCTGTACCAACAGGGCTTGCCAGAAACCCGGCACTCCAGAGGCATTTCCCTGTTAACTGTTTCTTTCAAAAAGAAAAAGGACCCACCGTGGCACTTCCAAACCCTCCTCACCAGCGGTTACAACGTTTTGCCTCTCAAAAACACAAGGAAAGATTAAGGTGAATGCAATCAAAATAAATAAATATCGATGTAAGAACAGCAGAATGATTTCAGCTGTGTAAATCAGAAGCTGATGTTTCAGTTTGAAGCCAGAAGGACACAAAGCCAACCATTACCACGTTACTCACAAGGCTAAATCCTCCTGGACACTGACTCTGGTCAGTAGTAAAGGCTTCTTATCTTCTCCCATCTCTACTCCAGGGAACATCCAAAAGCCCCTTTGCATTCAGCAGTGGTGCCCATTTTTTACAAAAATATTTAAAATATTGATGAAATGTTAAAACATTTAGGAATTTTAAGGGAGAAGGGTGGTTATGTTACAGTTTCACCACAGGCACTCCCTCCCACAACCACAGTGTGGTTCAGAGCAGAAAACCAGGCTGGAATCACGAAGGAAATGGGCATCCACAGCAAAAACCTACACACCCCTGGCGGCTGAACCTCTTCAAACCTTAAAACTGGGCTGGAACGTGAGGAATTCCAACTTTTATAGGGAATTTCCAGCCATATGGCCCCTGCACAACCACCCCTCCTGACCCTGTGGGGAGGAACATGGGGTACAAGCAGCTCAGCGAGCATGTGTGGGACATGTTTATTTTACCTGTCATATATATATATATTATTTTACCTGTCATATATATATATATGTATATTTTACCTGTCATATATATATATATAGTCACAACCAGACTTCTGTCTCTTGAGGGCAGAAGCCACCAGGGACTAAAGCCCTCTGTGCAAAGCACCCACTGCAGACAAATGACCAACCAAACCATCATAGTGTTATTTAAGAGTAATAAATAAACCCAGGGCAGCTCTGATCACCAATTCTCTGCTCACTCTGCCAGCTCTGCTAAGGGAAAACCAGATTATTTTGGCAGCAACAAAGCCAGGCCCTCTGCTCCACACCCACACCCCCCTGACCCCAGCCCGGGAGCAAAGGCCTGAACTAACTGAGTCACTCATTGAGTTTAAACTAATTCCAAGCTGTGCCTGGGGAGGGCTTCTGCTCCAGCTGAAACCACCCCCTGAATCTCACACATTGTGGGGCTGCAGGACCTTCAGCCCAACTGCTCTGACCTGCTGAACTGCCTTTATTTCACAGGCAGAAATACCACCTCTGAAAAACCTGATCCACCTTCACAAAAATCTGATAATGTCATTTTTGGTTGTGACGGCCGTGCCTGACACTCCTTTTGTGCCTCACCCTCGTGGGCACTGCACAGCACAGCTAATTCTCTGCAAAGCTCCCATCAAATAAAGTACCACTGTATAAAGAGCCCCATTTTCCCAGCACACACATTTTTGAGAACTCCCTTTACCCCGAGCAGAAGCCCCAGCCAAAGTTAGGGCAAGATGGCATAAAGTTCTGTGAACCCCCACTTTCTGTAGGGGTTTATTTGGTTCCAAAATGTCACATTTCTCACATCTGATGGGGATCTACATCTGCAAATGCTCAGCATGTCCCAGTGACAGGCTGAGGCCAGGCTGACTGTGTGTTTTGTACACACTGACAACAATCACAGCCAGCCAACCTCGAGGAGTCTTTGTACTCCAAATGCACTCTGTATTCTTTTCTAATATATTTATACAAAATATCTTAACTCCTTCCATTTTCTTCAAGCGCTGTGTAATCAAAGGCTTTTAAAAAGTTACAGTTGGGGGGATTTCAGGGTTGTATTTTTCCTTTTGTTCCTTTTTTCTTTTCATTTATTTATTTATAATCTCATCCCAGATGTGGCATCAAATGCACACAGCGGGATGTCCTTAAGCATTACTTTGTAGAGTTCTTTGTGTCACCATCCAACACTCTTAATCACATGAGGATTAGCAAGAAGACTTAGCTGGGAGTAGTGTGAGCAACAAAAGAGCAAAATGAATATCTCCTGCTTTTAAGCATTTCCACAACACCTCTGCTTTTCCCAGCTTCCCCAGAACACAGAGAGGAGGTGGAGCCAAAACCAGGTTTAACTTTCATTTATCATTTCGTTGCCTCCTTGTTTATCCCAGCACAGAAAAGCAACCCTGGACCAGAACTCCCTCCTCCTGTCCCACACCCTGGAGACACATCCTGGATAACTGCACAGCTTGAGTGCTGAGGAAACTTGGGCTGGGTGGCCAGGGGGGAAATGCTGAGGCACCTCCGGGTTCCTGGTCACAAACCCCAAAGCCAGAGCAGCCACTGGTGTGGTTTGCACAGCACTGGGAACAGCCAGAGGAGAGGGAGCACAAGGATTTGAGAGTCCAACATTCCACTACAACTTGTGCACTCCATTAGAAACCAGGACACAAACAATTCCAGGTGTGAGTGGCCTGGAGTGGGAACTGCCTTCCACAGGCACTGGGGAACTGTCCATGTCTATCACAGGTCCTACAGGTCACTGTTCCCAATCCAACACGTGCAGTGCTGATCCCAGCAACCAGAGAAAGCCTCTGGCAAACTGTACAGATAACAAGAAACATCATTTTTAGGACACAGTCATTCATTATTCATCCTGACAGGTTCCTTTAAATGGATACCTGGGATTAAACAGCCACAACTCCAAAAATTCACAAACTGTAACGTGGAAAAGTCCAGGACAGAAGTGGATCTGCTGACAACACAACTTCAAGGCAGAAGAGGAATGAAAACCTTTCCCTCTGACACAGATGGACTAACAGAAAATCAACAGAAGTTTGTTCTCCCACGAAATTATGAGACAGCACAACAGTAGAAAAGTCATTTTCTATGCAGAGCCCTTAAAGCTGAATTAACAGAGGACTATTGCATAGTTACTGCTGGCTATCATTTTAAATACATTAAAGCCTCTACTTCCTCAGACCAATATTTAAAATAAACAAGAAGCAGCAGGCAAGCACAGCCACTTCATTAAAGTGATTACAGAGACTCTCGAACCAAGACTTAATTTGAATTAATAGTAAAGATAAAACTGAGTGCACAGACAGCCATAGAGAAAGAATGAAGTTCTGAAGAGAATGCAGTGGGTTGATGGTATCATACCCCAAACACCTGATGAATTCATTAAACACAAATGCTCCCCTTGGCATATTCCAGGATACAAGACAAGCAGTTCACACTTGAAAGATCAGATGGATATCAAGCTGACAAATAACCAGTGAGCATCTTCACAGCTGCAGGACACAGGCAGAGAGTTTTGCAAAAAAAAAAAAAGCAGCAAAATTTGCATTAGAAACTATGACAGAGACAGCCAAAGTATCAATACCAAATGTGATTAGTTCCAATGAACAGCTATTGCACTTCTAGGGAGAACAGGAGTCACTTGTGACACCGCCTGAGGTCATAGAGTGTTATCTCTGCTCTCCAGGGCAGGATTGCTCCCTTAAAGCTCCATCCTGGAGCTGAGAGCCACTTTCCCCCAGCCACGTTCCCAAGAGGAGACCCTCAGCCCATTAGTTGCATAAACTACTCCTCTAGTCCTCCTCACCCCAGCAGAGCAGCTAAAAATATGCAGCAAGACGTTAAAAGTGCAGTGCCATCAAAGCACTTTTGCTGGAACAGAGGAGCCGACGATTTATGGGCTCTTTGGTTTTGCTGCTTTTATCAGGCTGGTTGGTTGAAAGAAAATGCACACATAATTACTTAATCCCATTAAAACAGAGACAAACGAGGGCCCAGAACTCCCCAGCTCAGCAGTTTGAGCAGGGGAAGGTTCTGAACTCCCAGTAATGAATCACTGGAGCCTTCTCAGCTCCTTCCCAGCCCCG
Organism: Lepidothrix coronata; assembly: GCF_001604755.1. NCBI lineage: Eukaryota > Metazoa > Chordata > Aves > Passeriformes > Pipridae > Lepidothrix > Lepidothrix coronata. The sequence goes on from NW_016690369.1 coordinate 1,390,110, forward strand.
GGGGTTTCGGCTGCCTCAGCTCTGGCATCTCCCAACCGCTCCAGAGAGTGGGATTGGGAATGAGGGAGAGCTGCCACAGCTTTCCCAAGCCACGAGGAATCCAAGTGACAACATACCAATGAAACCAAACAAGTAAATTCACAAGAAAATACGGAAAATCAAAAGTCAGTTGCTTCTTCCAGCATTTGGGGATGACAAGCAGGAAGACTGAGAGACGGCAAACGGTAATTTGGGGTTGTTTTTTTCTTTGAACACGGCATATTTTGGCCAGTTTTGAGTTTCAGAAGCTCACAGAAACTCCTATTCGGTGTGTTATGTTAACAGACAAAATGTAAACTGCACCGGGTTCTCGAAGAGGGGAGGGTAAAGCAAACAAACATCTTCCCAGAGGATGTGTAACACAGGTTTGCTGGGAGTTTTACTACCGGGAAATAAATCAATGTGTAAAATAATTGTAAAACCTCGCTGGAGAACTGAAAACTGAACTCATGGAAATTCCCATTAAATTCAAACGTTACTTTCTCCAAGACAGTGATGGGGTTTTTTATACATATACATATATTTAATGTTTCTTTAAGCACCAGGATCTTTTGGTCCCATTGTTAACACACAATAAATTTGAGCAGTGCCCCAAACAGGGACCCTACTCAGCCACCCTACACCAGCTGAGTCATGTTTGCTCACTGATTACACTTTGTGGGATCACTGGGAACCTTCCAGGACAAGGCCAGGCAGGAAGGAACCCATATCCCAAAACTGGAGGGATTAGGAATTCCGGCTTCATTTTTGAAACTAAGCAGTGACAGTCTCACATTTTCCCTTCACACTTTCCAGGCCTTAACTGTGGTTTACAGCAAAAGAAATAGTAATAAAATAATGCTTACTATGGTCTGGGTTAGTTTAGGAAAAGGCAGAGAGGGACTGAGCAATAATCCCACATCCATCTGGGACAGGGGTTCTTTTTAGTGGAATATTTAAGATATCTTAGTATGTTGGAGCAATGAAAATCTCACTTTGCTTTGTATAGAAAATCCAGATTGGACTCCCAGCTGAGGGCTGTCAAGGACAGCAACAGAACCCTTAAGTTATCTTTAAGTTATTAAAAATCTAATGCTAATACCAAATAAACATAAAATATCACCTTTCAATAAGCCAGTTGCACCTTAGAACAAACCTATAGAGCTTCTGCCAAACATACATTCCTCTTGATGCCTTTTGAAGTGGCAGAATTCCCAGGCACATTCAGGAACACCACTGGAAAGAGCAGGATTTTTCCCATCTCTTTAGGGAGCTGTATGAAATTCTTACAGCCATCCAAAGAAAAGAACCACTGCACAATTATATCTTCATCACCTACGACTGGCTGTTTCCCTCGGTGCAAAAGGCATTACATTATTTGTGTTCCAGAAGAGACAGAGCAACTACAATGTCATGGAACAAGCAGAGCTCCAGAAAGGCTTTATTGAAAAGCTGGTGTTTGTTCCCTGCGGTCCTGCTTAGAAACTGCCACCTTCTGAGGCCAAGTTTATCAACACCCACACCTTAAGATAGGAACTTCACACTTCCCTTTCTCCAGGAACGAGGTGCTAACTCTGCCTGGTGATCTGTCCAACCCGCCCAGGGATTCATGACACAAACCTGAACACTTCACCTCGACCCCTCTGGCTCCCTGACTGCTCCAAACACCCTGAGATTTGGTGCAAAGACTGGCAAAGTGTCCTGGAGGAGAACAGGGCTCAGGGCTGGGAAGGTTGAGCGGGAAGGGCTGTTCTCAGGGGCACTGAGGGAACACCCGAGTGACTGTGCCAGGGCACAATTCCAGCTGGGAGAAGGCAGGAGAGAGGGAGCTGAGGGCTGGGAGCTCAGCCTGGAATAGAAACTGAAACTGGGCCTTGGCTCAGGCCAGGCTGAGCTGGGACAGCACAGGGACCATTGCAGGGTAGGTGAGTGATTAAAGGCAGCAGCACAGGCAACGTTCTGCCCCCAGCACTGTGGGACAGCAGTGCTGGCACTGCCCAGCTCAGGGGAGACACTCCAGGGTGTGATTAAAGGCAGCAGCACAGCCTGTGTTCTGTCCCCAGCAGTGCTGGCACTGCCCAGCTCGGGGGGACACCCCAGGGTGTGATTAACCCCATGGGCTGTGATTAAAGCACCACAGCCCATGTTCTTCCCCAGCACTGTTGGACAGCAGTGCTGGCACTGCCCAGCTCAGGGGGGACACTCCAGGGTGCTCTACGTCAACCAGAAGGCAACAGCATTTCAGCACCGTGCCTTTAGCGTGTGCTTTCCCTTCCAACTCCTCATTTAACTCCTGAAACATCAATTTTACACCATTTCACTCCAAGTTCCAGTTGTCGTTATATGAGTGACTGCACCACGCACTTGTCTGGGTTTTTTAACCAAGGGACTAATACTTAATAATTAATTATAATAAGTAAATATTTAATATTTAACCAGCTGCAGAACTCCTCCCTTTTCTTCTCCAATTGAAACCCCCAGTTCCCAGGGGCAAAGAGCAAAGGTAAGAATTCCTCCTCAGCCTTAACCATGTCTTACAGCTCAGCTGTTTTCCACTTGCTCCTCCTCTTAATCCAGTGGTTTTGTTTCCATATTTACAACAGGCTGCTTTGGAAAGGACCCATTCCAGCCTCAGCACCGGTGGATTCAACAATCCTTAGGAACAGACTCCAGGTTTCCAAAGCTCCCTTCCCCAGGCACCGCTGCTCTCGGATTTCATGGCTGGTCACCCACACCCTGAGCCACAGAGCAGATCCCAAAACTGCCACATGGACACATTTCCAGGTATCCAAGGTACTTGTCTTACAGATTCCTGTCAAATCCTTGGATAAGTAAGTGCAGGTGGATAACTAAATCCACTTAAAATGAAAACAGTCCCAGAACTGGGGTATAAAAGAATTCTGTACTGAGATTTATAACCTTTAATAGGAACTTTATAACAAAAAAAGTAGCTTTTACGTAATGGAAAACATCTCTCTGTAAAGAGAAATGATGTGTTAACGTCAGCAGAGTCATGTTCCCGTGTTTTCTGTTTGCAATCCAGAACCATGTTTGTCACTAAAAGTTCATTAGTTATTCTAAAAACTGCCTTACCAAAAAGCAACTGTACACAATTTTATCATTACTATTATTTTTCCAGTCTAAATTCACCGGTGGAAGTCACCCTGTGTTCTTGGAATTACTCAGAACGTGCAAATACAAACATCAGTAATGAGCTCTATTAATGCAGATTTCACTTCAAGCTAACTCAGATTTACTTGGTGCACTTAAGTGAGTTCATTTCACTGGGAAAAAAAAAAAAAAGAGATCCCCTGAAGCAAAAAAACCATCAACTACTGGGGCTGATATTGCCCAACACATTGCTGAAAAAGAAATTCTTCTGATTGGATTTTTCCCCCCCCAGCAGCACTTTTAAAAATACAACCTTTTAATGATTGTTTAATTTTCATATAACTGGAATATAAATCCTTTCCATACTGCTTTGCTGCAGCTGCACCATAACGTCTCATTTTTCATGGAAAAAACCCCCCTAATTACGTGGTTCACCGAGTTGCCTGTGGTAACACATCAATTTTATTTACATTCACAAGTTGGACTCGGGTCTGTTCTCAGCACTCCAGCTAATCCCTAGCACATTTTGGACAATGGTTCTCTCTGATTCATTAGTGACACCTCACTCTGCTGTTCTGGGGAGGGAGTTGAGCTGTTTGGAATCTTGCTGGGGATTTCCAGCACTTTCCAGGCAATACTTTTGTAGCACCAGCTCCATCCCACCTTCAATATCCTGGATTTGCTGTGATATCCTGGCCTGGCTGGAATATTTCTGCCAAAGGACCATGAGCTGCTCCCTACACAAGGCAGCTGTTCCTGCTGCCCAAGGAATGCCAACCCATTTTCCCACAAAAGCACGAGGGAAGAAACAATAACTATTGTGTGGCCAAGAAAACCTAAAGATTAATTACTCCAAATTTCAACTATTTCAACTGAGCTGAGCTTATATTTGCAAAGCAGAAAGATGGGATTCAGCTGAGAATTCCTTGGCTTTGCCTTTTGTCTGCTTTCAGAAGGTAATTTGCTGCAATTAACTGTAAAAACTCCAAATTCCCAGATAGGAAAAAAATTAAAATGTTAATTCTGGAGTGATACAAATAGAATAAAATATTAGAAAGTGTCAGGCTATTTTACACAGGGCCCTTTGGCAGAGGTCAGATTTTTTGGTGACGTTTTAGCCTTAGATTGTAGAAAGGGGGAGATGCAGCACGTGGGAATGGTCCATGGAACATCCTGAGTTGGGAGGGACCCCCAGGGATCAGGGAAGTCCATTTCTGACCAGAATTGGTAATGAATTCCTGAATGCCACACATCCTCATTTGATCCTACCCTGAACACTGAGATTCACTGTTCCTGTGGAGAGAAAACCACCGAGGCAAAGCAGAGCTCAGGAAAAGGTAAGCGCAGCAGAATTCCAAAGGGGACGCTCAGCCTTGATTCCTTGCAATAAACAACTCCTGCCTTTGTTGTCTGCAACCATAAACCAACTTTAAAGCAGCAGGAGAAGCTGGAGCGGTGGGAAGAACACTTATTTTTAAAAGAAAACCAAAACAAAATGAAGACATCTCGCCCAGACACAATAAGGCTCTTGTCAACCCCGCATGTATAAAAGGAGTTGGCATTTTCCCATGAAGCAATTCCTTAATCCCAAATGATGGCATAATAACCTCATTTAATATGCCTCCTTAAAAGAAAAAAGTTTATTTTGTCTAAGCTGAACTTCGACTGGCAATCACTGGCCACCAATTAACAGTGTCAGATCGAAGGGTCACGGCCCAATTCTGCCAGCTGAGAGAGGATGAATTCACTTTTCAATCCCATCCTCCGGCCCGCAGGATGGAAAAGTTTAACTTTGTTGGCGTGTCTTTGGGAATAATCTCTGCCAGGCAATTAAGAAAATGCAAATGACTTGTCTTATTGAAAATAATCAAGCCAGAAACAAGGCTTTTTCAGTAACTTAATATTCCAATAAAGTCTCGTGTCATCTGAACCTACTTGTTAATTCCACTCCGCGCTGGAGAACCGGCAATTAACCATTTTCAGATTTCACTTCAAATTATTAATAAGTGGTGCTCAGCTGCTTGATATTCAGAGCTGCTTTTCCAACTGAAAGCCTTCAAAAATACTTGCATTTCAGCTCCTGGGAGATTCCTTTGATTCCTTGTGCCTAAACTGCTTTTCCATACATTGGCTGCTCCCGTTCTCCGTGACACCGGGCACCACAATGGTTATGGGGTTTATGGAGTTCTGTCCTATTCATTTGACAGGAAAGGGGGCTTATTCTTCATTTCATGCATTGCTTCACACACTTAAAAACATGTTTCAACAGACAGGAACGTCTTCTCATTCAATAATTAACATATCTCACTACAAAGCAGCTTAGAACATGCTCTGTGATTCCTGACAGAGCTCCCAGCTCCTCACAGCTGCAGAAATAAAACAGCACCTTGAAAGAACCTTAAATAGACTCTTAAACTGAAATAGAAAGTAGATTTTTCACTCCTTTATTATCCTTTACGTTAGCAGAAACTATCAAGTTTTCCACTATTTTTCTTTTAATCCCTAATAAATACTGAAAAACACCAACTAGTGAACATTTACAGGTTAACCATTTACTTAATTTAGGTGGCTTGACTGATAAATTAAACTTTGAAATCCAGCAGTTATTAAGTGAGCATCCAGAATCCTTCCTAGTGGTAACAAAAAATCCCTAAATTGAGGTTTGGGGCAAGTTATTCCCCTCAGGAAACATCCTTGAAAACAGAGCTGGGAGGTGAAAATTTACCCGTCGGTGATTTTCAGGTAGAGAAACAACAGCAGAAAAGAGTCCCAGGCACGTGGGGTAACGTGGATCCTTCCCACAGCCAACATTTTTCCCTCTTCCCTTTTATCAGCACATGTGGATTGACTGGGGCAGCCTGATATGCCAAGAATTCATAAACAGGAACGAGCCGAAGCTCCACGTCTTTCCTGTCCCAGCTCAAATTCCGACGGCGTTTTTAAACCCGCCAGGCTGTGAGGATCATGGACAGCAATCTTTCAGGAAAAGGTTTCCCTAATTGATTCAAGATAATCTGTTCTTCAGAAGGGTTTCCATCAAAATCCTCGTGTTCTACAGGCAGTACAGCAGGAAGTGCATTAATATCTTTTTCGGGGGGGAAGCAGCTCCGGCAATTAATGGATCAAGTGCAGATGCTGCAAATCCAAGTGGATTTCCAGATGGAAATCCCAAATACCTTCCAGAATCAGTGATTTCAGGCAAACAGGCTACTAAGCTGATAGAAGGCTGCAGTTTTATTTAAGGAATTATCAAACACCTGGAATCTTATCATTTTCAAGATCCTGTCTCACACCCTGACACCTTTCCAGAGTCACCGAAACTCCCCTCTCAGCAGTGGTGCCCAACGTAATCCCTGCATTATTCCCCAGAATTCCAACATTCTGTACCATAGATACAGCAGACAAAGCTGGATATACCCCCAAACTCAATGTGCAGATGACAAGTTTATAGACAAAACCACCAGGAAAAGAATCCCAGAGTATTCCAAGCTGGAAGGGACCCACGAGGATCAGAGTCCAACTGCTGGAGCGGTTTAAAGTGCCAGAGGAGAGAACTCTTTGCAAAGGCAAATAGGGCAAGCAAGGAACAGATCTCCCTTGCCCCTAATTCACATGGAAAACATGGAACACAGGGCAGGGGTGGGAGAAGGACAACCCAAGAGCTGAGTAGGAATTCTCTGTGCTGCTCCAGACGGATTTTGGTCACCAAATGCAAATGAGAGCTCTGCAACTTGCCCACCAAAACTTTCCTGTCAGACAACAGCGAGACACAACCTCCCCTCCTCCCATTTCTTCTGTGGGATTCACCAAAGGAAAGAGGTTTATGGGCAAAGGTCCCGTTGCTGTAACACCCCTTCTCTCCAGGCAGCAGGACCAGGGAACAGCATCCCCCCTGGGGAAAACAAAACTGCCACAAACTAAGACACTCCCAACTTTTTCAAGCTTATAAAAATCACTCCATTCTTTCTCCCACTCGGTGCCCACTCAGCTTTTCTCACTCTCGGGACAGAAAAAAAGACCTCCAATCTCTCTTCAAATTTTAAACCTCGTCACAATAAGAACCAGACCAAGACTGCCAAGGAACAAATGTAGGAGTGTGTGCAGGAGACACCTCTGCAGTTCACAGCTGCCTGGCTGCTCCAGCTCTTTAACTGATCCACAACTGCTCTGCAAATCATTGTTTTTATTTCATCTCCCGTGACAGCATTTAATTATCCACACAGTTTTGGAAAGCTACTACATAAACAACTGCTCCTTGTACCTCCTGTTTATAACCACTAAGTTGTTTTCCCCGTGACTATTTGAAATTCTTTTATTAAAGGCAGATTGTTGTTTACCAAATCTTGAATGTTGTAAAGATAAAGCAATTCAGAGAGTTATTATGAAAAAACTTTTTAAAGTGCTTCTGAAAGAAAAGTCTCGGTTTGGACTCTTCATCTGTTTACTGAAAGCACTAGATATCATACAATATTATTTGAGTGACTCTGTTATGCAAAAAAAAAAAATCAATTATTATAATTTAGACTTGAATGACTAAAACATAAAACATTTAAAGTCAAATTATTTAAATTTATCACTGAATTTTTCTTACTCTCATGAAAATTTCCCTTTCCAAGCACAAGTCCTAGGCAGGAAAAGAGAAATCCAAAACTTCCTTCTTGGTGAGAGTTCATGATCTTACAAACAGCTGTTATTCCCTAAAGTTGAGACATCTCAGAAGCTCTTCATGTTTTGGACAGACTCCACTCTTCCACTTGGATTTGCAGCAGCAGATTCCTGGGGCCTGTGCTCCTAAACAAGTGAGTCCAACACCCCACCAAAGCTCTGGCCGTGGAACTGAGTCCCAGTGACAGCCCAGCCTGAGGAACAACGTTTGAAGCCAAAGCAGCTCATTCCCTGACCAGGTTATCCCAAAACCAGCCCCATGTCACCACAGCCCCGCTGACAGGCACAGAAACTGCTTCAGTAACCTCCTTGTTTTCTGTTTAGATGGAAAAGTCCTTTATATATTTCCAGGAAACTAATTCCAACTATCAAATATTTCAGTATTGTGGTCTGTTTATACCATAAAAGCAAAATAACCTTATTCCTTCTACCTTGCACGAAGCAGTGAACACAAACAGTGTCCTTTGTCCAGGGAATCAATGGACATAAATGCCTCGTTCTGGCAGAATTTGATGTTCAATATGTTGTCAATACTGATGGTTTGAACTCTAAAAATGCACTGAAAAGAGCACGACAGCACTATCAGCAGTAAAACGTGTAGCACTTACACAATTTACATCACTTGGAGCTATTATCTGATAAGTCACTACAAGCCTTTCAATGTGCTTTTAATACAGAACAAGTATGATTTACACACATTACAAGAGAATTCCAGAGCCTGCAGTGGAAAGGAGTAGAAAAGGAGATGATTTCCCAAATTCTTGCAGGGCCTGAGAGCAGGAGCAGATTTCCCCTCCTTTCAGTCACCACCTACTTCATTCCCCTGAATGAGTCACACAAGGTCCTCCTTTTGCCACCTCCAAACTCAGCTTTGTGCCTCCTCACATCCCCCTGCAGAATCTTTGTTTTCCAGGCATTTTTAATGGGAGAGGGCACTGGAATGAGGGTCCCTCAGTGCTGCTGTAGCGGGGCAGCCCCTCCCCAGCCCTGTGGCTGCAGTGCTGTCACACACTCTGCTCCCCCTGCTTTATCACTGTGATGCTGCTGCTGTTGGCACGATAGAAAACAGAGCTCTGGCAGCCACATCTCAGATTTAATTCCACTTGAAAGTCACTGCACTGGAGGCTCCAGCACCTCCAGCTCCGTGCCCAGTTCTGGGCCCATCACAAGGACATGGAGGGGCTGGAGCGTGTGCAGGGAAGGGAACGGAGCTGGGAAGGGGCTGAAGCAGCAGGAGGGGTTGAGGGAGCTGGGGGGGCTCAGCCTGGAGAAAAGGAGGCTCAGGGGGGACCTTCTGGCTCTGCAAGTCCCTGACAGGAGGGGGGAGCCGGGGGGCGTCGGGCTCTGCTCCCAGGGAACAAGGGACAGGAGGAGAGGGAACGGCCTCCAGCTGTGCCAGGGGAGGGTCAGGTTGGACATCAGGAGGAATTTCCTCACAGAAGGGGCTGTTAAACACCAGGAGGGGCTGCCCAGGGAGGTGGGGGAGTCCCCATCCCTGGAGGTGTCCAAGGAAGGACTGGACGTGGCACTCAGGGATCAGTCACAGGTTGGACTCAATGATGTTTTTCCAACCTTAATTCCGTGATTCTGTGAAATTTTGGACTGGGCAAAAAACGTGCCACAGTGACCCCGTTCTCTGCTTGCTGTGCTCTGCCCCACTACTCTGCACTCAGCCTCTCCATACACTTAAATGCTTTTCCATACCACTGCCACTGGAAGAAGGATTATGTTGTTGCAACCAAGATGTCAGATCTAAACAAGCTACATCAATTTACGACAGACACAGAAGCCACCGCCTGCAACTCCCCTCAAATAAAATGACACTTAAGTCCCATATACTGCATTTGAAATATTAAATTAACTACATTTCACAAAGAGAAAGGCATATATTATTGAAGCTTTGCGGGGTAAGTAGAAATATTACCCATTCCTTCATTCCAAACAGGTGCCTGATAAAAAATTAATGCCAGTGGAATGGCTCAGTGCAGCACTTGAGAGCCATCTCCTCAATTATACATGATCCCGAGCTACCTGCCTGGAACACACCCAGAGACACTCAGGGCTCCTGTCTGTGATTTCACAGGCTCTGCTGCCAAAGAAACAGTCCCACTCACAGGCTGGAGTTTGCAACGGTGCTCAGAACAAAGCCATGAGTGAAAAAAATGATATATGATAACCCAGGAGCAAACAGTGGAGGTGGGGAGACAAGGCACAACCAGAGCACACCTGACAAATACAATATTCCACGTACTTGAGACAAATTTTATCACCAAGTCACCAGAAGGCCTAAAGGCCACCAGGGTCAAAATTTATTGCAAGAAACCAGGACCTGATCCTTATAATTAATTTGGGTTTACTTTTAATTCCTATTATTAGTCCAGAATTGGTGAACTTTAGTTGTTTCATCTAAGACATGAGGTGAAAAGAGAGGTAAAACTCATACAGCTTAATAAAACCCCTTGTATGTTTTCAGCCAAACATTTCAGACAAACTAGGTTTTGTCATAGCAACAATACAATGCTGAAAAGAAATTCATATACACTGGACATAGTCAATCCAAAAAGGATCACAACAGATAAAGTTGTGATCATTTTAAGGCTACAAATTCTGGAGACACTAAGGACAATCCCCATTGCATAAAGCTTTTAATCACATAAACTTATCATTGGCACTTTGACCTGCTTGCCCCTTCCTGCCTTGTAATACTCTCTCACTTGTTGTAATTTTCCCCAGTTTACACCCAAATTTTGCAACATGACCAAGGTGGGCAGTTCTGACCTTGCAGATTTACCTGGGGGGCCTTGGAGTTCACCTGACTCTCTCTATAGGTGGCTTATTCCATCAACTCTTACCTTATGCCAGAGTTGGGGGGGTTTATTATCATCATTATTACCCTTGGAACTAGGATTTATTCTATTTTTACAGTGCACCTGAGGTCTCACAAAAATCTAAGCCATGATGTTGACTACAGGTCACAGAATCCCGGGATCAACCAGGCTGGAAAAGCCCTCTGAGATCATCGAGTCCACCCTGTGACCCAACCCCGCCGTGTCACCCAGCCCATGGCACTGATGCCACATCCAGAGTGTCCCTAAACACCCCCAGGGACGGGGACTCCACCCCCTCCTGGGCAGCCCCTTCCAGTGTCCGATCACTCTCTCTGGGAAGAACTTCCCGATGTCCAACCTGAACCTCCCCTGGTGCACCTCAAGGCTGTGCCCTCCTGGCAAGTTCAGCTTTTTGCATTTTCTCTGCACATCACCGGCAGCAGCAAAGTTCAAACTCACACCATTTCCCCCCCTCCCCAGAGCTCTTAAACCACAGACTGTGACAAAAGCACAAGTCAAAGCCTCAACGACAAGTTCCCTTTGGACTGGAGGAACCCAAAACTGAGGCGAGGGCGACTCACTGTGCAGCTCTCGATGGATGACGTCCACCAGGTTGGGCTCGTCCCCCCACCAGAATATCCAGAGCTCCTTGCAGTCGGGTTTGACGTCGCGGCGCCACACGCACAGCAGGTTGGCCTGCAGGCAGCGGATGAAGCTGAGCAGGATGGGATCATCCTGGGCCGGCGCTGAGATGATGGGGCCACAGTCCCCGTGGCCTTCAAAGTTGTACCTACGCCATTTGATGCCCGTCAGTTCAGCCTGGGGGGGGGAGAAAAGGAGAAAAAAAATCGCTTTATTTCAAAATTTTGTTATTATTTGCTTTGTTTGCATTGGTTAATTCTTATTAATTTTAATTTATTTTCATTTATTATATATATTTTAGACTATTATGTGGTTTATATTTATTTTCTATCATTATTAGCATATTGTATGCAATTATTATATTAATTATACTATATAATATGCATTACATGTTATATATAATATATCAATAGGCTAATAATATATAAAATATTAATGTACTAGTAATATATAATATATATTAACAGTACATAGCATTATATAGTAATAACATATTAATATAATTAATTCTATCATTGTAATAATAACATATTAATATAATTAATCATATTATTGTAATAATAACATATTAATATAATTAATTCTATCATTGTAATAATAATATGTTAATATAATTAATTCTATTATTGCAGTAATGATATGTTAATATAAGCAATTACTAATTATTTATATTGATCATTAATAATGGATCATTACTTATATTAGACTTATTAATTATTAATAAAAATGTTTGTATTATGCATAACACATTTAATTATTATAGAACTAATATGTTCACGTAATTATATATTAATATGTTAAATACATAGAAATATATTATTTATAATTAGTTATATATAACTGTTGTATTTATTATTATATTATATATTATTTTATATTATTATAAATGAATATTATTTTTATTTAAATTTAATTAATCTAACTTAAGTCAGCTCTTCTATTATTATTATTGTTGTTATTGTTCTCTTAACTCCTTCTACACCATATTTTCCTTTATTCCCCTTCAAGGAAAAAAACAGTAGAGACAGTACAGAAGAAACCTGGCTGCATTTAGGTTTTTCACCACAACTTGTCTCGTTTCCAGCAGATTCATTCATTTTGTTATCTTATTGTAAGGTTACAAATTAGAAAGGGAGCAACCAAACAAACAGAGGCTCGTTCCCCACGTGTCCTCCCACGGTGGTGTGAGCTCAGTGTCAGCCCAAAAACCGGCCCCTTGAAAGCCCCAAGCAGAGAAAACAAGTGGCTCCCGGAAGAAGGTGAAACCCTTTCCCGTTGGGATGGTACAGATTTGGAACCCAGGGAGTCGGGAGAGGTTTTCTCTGGGCACTGAACAGGCTCCCCGGGGTTTGGTCACGGCCCCAAGGCTGCAGAGCTCAGGGAGTGTTTGGACAACACTCTCAGGGACAGGGGGGATTGTTGGGGTGTCTGGGCAGGGCCAGGAGCTGGACTGGATGATCCCTGTGGGTCCCTTCCAGCTCAGGATATTCCATGGATCTGTGACTGTCCTCCCCTCCCAGTTTGCCCTGTGACTGGTGCTGCCTCCTCCTTTCTCTCCCCCCTCTGCTGCCCGGGACACGCTGGGAACGCCCCAGCGCAGTCTGGCTGGAGCTGCTCTCACAATAAGTGGTGTGTGCACACTGGGCTCACACTGGGCTTGTACTCTGCTCTCCAAGCTGTGTTTCCACATTCCCAGTGCTGTTATTCCCTGCACTGCCTCATTTCCAGCGTTCACACCTTGCCCTGGCTGCTCGGGAGCCGGGCTCTGGAGTGGCCCTGCAGGAAGCACCAGCTGGTCAGAGCTGCACAAACCCCACTGCAGCATCCACACCTCTGACAGGAGGAGATATTGCCAGGGAGAAGGGAACACCAGCTGTGGGATTGGATTTTTAGTCCTAAAGAAAACCAAAGACTTGCAGAGCATTTATTCCTCCCATACTCATCATCTGCACAAAGACATTCAACCCCTCCTCTAGAACCCAATCCCCACAGCACAAACAGAAGGATTTCCCTTTTCCAGTCCACAAACTCAGTTCATTTATAAGTTTGAACTCTAAAATGCACTTTTCTCCCCCCCAATAACTGGCAGTAGGCTGGTACTTGCTGGTTAACTGGAGGGGCTGAAGATGACATTCATCAGAGCAACACCACAAGAAAAAACATACTTGTATTTCTCTGATCTTATAAATGCATCCTCTGAAACAGTCCCACCTCATCCCATGGATATGCCTGGCAGGGCAGGGATCTGGTTCCTGTGACTGTGCCTCAAGGACTATTTCCCCAAACACTGATAACCCACAGGGCCTTTTTTGCTCCCAAGGGGCCTCACCAGGAACACAGGAACACAGTAACCAGCCTCCACTGGGAAGGGGAAAACTCTGGAGGACAGTGAAGAGCAGGGAGATTGGTTTGACTGTTTGCAGACCCCTAAACCACCAGGCACCTTCAGCTGCACAACCATCCTGTATCCTGCATCCTGCCAGGACCCCACCAGCAGTGGAATCACAGCCAGTCCTGGATTATCCCTGCTGGAGGCTTCCCACAGCCAGCACTGCTGCTCCCGCACTCACACGGGAATGCTCAGCCATCCAAAGGGTTGGGGAACTATGGAAAAGAAAATCAGGACAGACAGTCCCGACTGGGCGAGGTGCAAAGCCATGTGCCACACTCCTGGCACAAAGAGGGCACGGGAGCACAGGAGGAAGAGGCAAAGGGAAGGATAAATTCTCTTTCCCCAGCAGGATGCTGTGTGGAGCTGGAATGCCTCACACATAACACAGTCTTGTAAGAGAAAGCACTTACACGTGCTCCTCCAAAACATCTACATCTGTTCTACGTGTGCCTCAGCTACAGCTTGGAAAAGGAAGGTGCACAGTTTGTCAAACACTGTAATGAACATAACAACAATCAAGAAACACCAAAAATTGGTGCCAGCACAGGCAACCTGGGAAAAAAATACGCTGAATGTTCACGTCATAACCAACTGGGAACACGTGGTAAGTCACCAAGAATATGGAACAGGAAGATGACAAAAACCCAAACCAGAAAAACCCAGCTGAACAAAGGATGTCACCCAACAGCTTGATCCACACAGCAGAACCCAGAGCTCAGCTGTTCCCAGCAGCACAGCAGCTCCTGCAGCTTCCTGCCCGCTCCGAGCCGTCACCCCAACAGCCCGTTGGAGAGGGAGGAAACAGGGGCAAGAGAAGCACAGAGAAATCAGCAGAGCTGCATCCAAGTTAGTTCTACCCTACCCAGCTTCTGGAGCGTCTGATTCCATGGACTGTGAGGAAAGACCAGAGCCAACCTGGACCACCAGTGCCCACCCACATGGCAAGTGACTCCTGAGAACGGGACGAGGAGTCCCGGGGGTTTGGACTCTGCAGCAGCATAAAATATCACACATGGTTTCCCAAACTTGCAGGGATGCAGTTCAGCACTGTATTTGGATATGTCTGCTTCTGCTTCAGTTTTTAATAGATAAACATCAATACTAATCCCTCAGAACTTCTAGATTGTGTCCCCACGTTAATAAAACTGAATTCAGGAGGAGACTTGGACACAGAAGGAATCCAAAGAGAGGACTGCACCCAGAGCACTTACACACCTTCTACACCTCTGCAGCTGTTCTAGGGACATTTAACACACTATAGGGAGAATATCCTCATCCACATGGAGTTTTCTTGGAAGTAATTTCTTTAAACCAACAAACATGCCCAGTTTGAAGAGGCCTCCATCTGCAGCACCCTCAGTGGGCAGTGGGTGAATGGAATCAGTTCACCGACTTAAAGATGAGAAACAGAGAGAAAGACAAACATTTGTGTGCTCAGCACCCGAGGGCTCACCCTGCAGCCACGGAATCCCTGAGCAGACACTGGAGTGGGATTCCCTGCCAGGGACAGCTCCAATCAGATAAACCCCAGCATTCCCCTGCACACAGACTGGCAGCCAACACCTTCAACCACCCCAGCACACGCTGGGGCCAGGGCAGAGCTGCCCTCCCTGCCTCCCTCAGCTGCTGCACAGATTCATTCAGAGCCCAGCTGACTCAAAAGCAGAAGTGCTGCATTAAACGACTTTTTCCCCTACTCAGATCAGTCCCCACACCTGATTCATCCAACAGCCACCGAGACGCTTTACCAGTAAGTGTGAGGACAGCAAAGCAGGTCAGGGAAGGCAGAGCTGCTCCCAGTAGTAAGGACTGGTTTTAAAGCAGCCTGAAATACTCACTGAGGCAAAACCCAAGATTGCCAACCCAAGGACAAAGCTGTGAACATGCTGTTTAGCTCACAACTGGTCAGAGATGAATGCAGAACAAAGCAGAACTCTTGCCAGGTGATGTAATCTGTGTTCCTTGCATCCCTTCCCATATGCACAGTCCTGGCTTATTACAGTTGCTAAGATGTTCTTAACACTAAAAAGCCTGACAAAAAAAAAAAGGAACTTACAAATGCTTACTATTAACCAACACCGTTAGCAAATCATGCATTAAATGAGATTTTTGCTTTGGTTTACAAGGGAATGTGTGTCTTGGAGGGCTGTGCTGTGAAGGGTTCAACTTCTCAGATAAGAGGGGCTTTTTTTTTTAAATGGGAGTTTTTTTTCTAAATTCATCTCACTGCAGTTGGACATGGAATACAGTGTTTGTGAGACGCCAGTTCTGAATGCACTGAGCCAAGTGTGTAAGGAACCAGAGAAATCTGATCCCTAACAGTAATATCCAAACCCTTCACTCACATCCAACTTCTTACAGAACAATTCCCAAGACACCAGAAGATCTGTTACTGATGTATCCAAAAAAGCAGCTGTCAGGGTGGAAGAATGTGTTCAAACCCCAAATTCCACACAGGCATCCAAACCCACCCAAAACATCCCTGAGAAAGAGGCATTAATGAAAACAGGGCCATGTAATGTCTTCATTCAGAAACAGGGCCACGGAGAGAACATCACACAGTCCCTTGGACAGGAGCACAAACCCCCTCGGACAGGAGCACAAACCCCCTTAGACAGGAGCACAAACCCCCTCGGACAGGAGCACAAACCCCCTCGGACAGGAGCACAAACCCCCTCGGACAGGAGCACAAACCCCCTCGGACAGGAGCACAAACCCCCTCGGACAGGAGCACAAACTGGGCTTTCCTTCCCCCTCAGTGACCCTCCTCACACTGTGCACAGTGAAACAAAAGAGACGAGCTGAGTGTTCAAACCTCTGACACCCCTGCACACACAAAAACCAGCAGAGAGAGAAATTCTGCACTTCCTTTCACAACCACCCATCTGCTGCCCTGAACAGAGACACCTCCACATCTACCTGCAGCAGCTGAGGGCTCCAGGACTGCGAATTCCCAGGAGAGATGAAACCTAAGCTCTCATCCTTTCCCCCCCCTTCAGGCTTAAATCAGAATAATAGGCAGGCAGGGAGGGTCTTGCTGATCTCATCGTGCTCCACATTCAGGTTGGCAGAGTTTGGGCTGCTAAAAATCACAATTCCCCAGTAACAACTTGGCTCTGGCGTGTTCCCAGCAACCCTGAAGATATAATTAGTGCTGTGTAGCCACTGTGACTGTTTTCCTCCTCTGCAGTCCCTGCAGATGGAACACAAACAAAACCCATCTTCCACCTCCTCTTTTATTTCTCATCACCACCAAATGCTTCTTGGCCTGTGTGTTGGAGGGGAAATGGACAGGCCAATTCTAAATTAACTTCTC
This sequence comes from Lepidothrix coronata, assembly GCF_001604755.1. Lineage (NCBI taxonomy): Eukaryota > Metazoa > Chordata > Aves > Passeriformes > Pipridae > Lepidothrix > Lepidothrix coronata. The sequence goes on from NW_016690369.1 coordinate 1,407,082, forward strand.
TGGATCACTTGAGTAATTCCACCCATTTGAACGCACAAAGCTCCCTTGGAGAGATTATACAAAAACACAGACAAGGCCAAACCAGAAAGAGGTAGAGCACCAAAAGTCTGAGAGATTCTTGTATTTAGACCCACCAAGTGTAAAGCAGTTATTTCTGTATTATTTTGTACTTCTCTACATTAAAAAACAACGGCCAAAGCTATGTAATGGTGTTATTTTTCCTGGAAGATGAGAAAAGCTAAGGCAGAGTCAGGCCCCAGAGTGTAGAAAATCATTACCCCAGTACTTCCAAAACAGGAAGGACATACTTGAAAAGGAGGTGGAGATCTACAGAAGAGCATATTATAAGCAGAAAAACTAGAAATATATCCATCACAAGGCCCTCAGCACCAACCCTGACTTTCTCAAAGACTCTCAATATGGCAACATTCAGGTTATTTTGTTTTTCCTCACTTCTCCTGCCTGAAATGAAACAAAACAAAAACCAAGCATAAAAGCGACCTGTGCAAAAGGTGCTTGGACAGTTTGAGGTCTGCACAGCACTTCCAACAGAACTTTCTCCAATTGTCTTAAGAAGCAAGTAATGTAAAAAACCAAACCACACCTCATCCCTTAAGTCAGGGAACTTCCACAAACAAGTTTCACTTAAGCAAAGGGAATACAGAAGTTTTCATCATGTGCCCTTCTAACCAGCAGGAAGGTGCTGAGCTGCCCAGGGTACCTTAAAACACTTATTTACCAGCCTCTGAAGTTAGGCACACTCTAAACAATTTCTCTAACCTAGAATTTTGTTTGCTTCTACGTAGGAGACCAGTTTCTAAGTATCCTCAATCTACAATTAATGCTTCAAATTGGAACATAAACCATGTAAATGCCATATATGTGTTTGCCAGTTTTATTACAGTCTCATCTTGAGGGCTCCATTCAAGTAAGTAGCTATTCTGAAGCCACCAGAGACTCATCCAGAGGACTACTCACAGGAGTGAAAATCTGCATAAGAAAGCCCTTAGTTCATAGTCCAAGAATTTAAACTGTAGTTAAAGGTGTCATGGGAATTACACCACCATTTTAATTAAATGCTGTAAGATCCTGCAGACAGACTCAAGATTAGCACCATCTGTTTTGGTTGCAGTGTCTCATTTCCCTACACCATCCTCACACAGCCACGAAATATCACTGCACACACTCCAGCCATTTCAATCCCAGATAAAATGTATGCCAGGTTCATCCACTGCACTGGGAAGGAAGGACAAAAGGACACAGGCAGGGGGACTGAAAAACACCCTGGAACGACATGTGCTGGTGGGGGAGGCAAACACCCCTCCCCTCTCACAGGGAGAGAAGTGCTCAGGAACATCTGCCCCAGCCCTGCCAAGTGAACTGAAACAACAGAGGTGATTGCTTCACTAAGAAATTAGTGTTCTTCACAGCTCTGGGTGTTGTTTTACACCCCAAGAGAGGTTCCTGTTGGGACACCACAACTGCAGCACCTGTACACAGCTATTGCTTCTCTTTTACTGCCAGGTCAGGAACACTCTGGGGTTCAAAACCCCACAACAACCTGAGCATCTCAGCCCTGTGCAGTCTCCTGAAACGGGGTCATTTACTGCACTACATAATAACATCCTCCTCTTTTTGTAATCTATTTTTTAAAAATGAGAGAATGGTCTGTGTTCCTTCAGGGTTTTTCCCTTCTGCCCCTCGAGGAGGGACCACACAGCAGTGGACAGGCCTTACATGCTCTGGACAGGCCAGGGCTCAGCTTCCAAAGGGCATTTCTGGGAGGCCAAGCTACTGGAGGACGAGTATTGCAACAACTGCATAAACTCCTTCAAACCTGCCCATGCTCTGAATTCGAGAATAGTGAAAAACAGCACACTAAAAAACCCCGAGTTCTAAAATGGGCCTGACACGGCCACAACAAGAACCCTGTGCCCTGCTCAGAGCTTCAGAACCGGGGCAGTGCATCCCCCCCAGGCTGCACTATCATCTCAAAGTCCAGTGATTTCTCAGAAATCTGGCCTGAGAAATCGAGTGTGATGTGAGAAAACAGAGCCATCAGCTGAGGGGAGCTCGTTCCTCTCAGTATGCCACTGATCCACAGCAGAATGACATGTTTGACTTTAATCCTTTCCCTGCATAAGCACACAGTCAAGTGGCTGGAAAAAAAAGGATGAAGGGGCAGCCACTAACAAGATTTTAAAAATGAAAGATGACAAAAATTACCTTTTTTGTTTGTTTGTTTGTTATTCATTTGCTCTTCAAACCAGCAAGAAGCTGAGCACACCATGTGTACCACAAACAGCTCCCTGCTGGATAAATCCCTCCACTCCACACTGCCTCCTTCCCTCATGCCCCCTGGAACAGATTATCCAAATGCTCCTGCTCCAGAGCTGTTTGTGACAAGCAACAGTGTCAGGGCATTTGTGTGTCACCTTTTATCTTGGCCAAGTCTCAGTGAAGGATTCAGCCCCAACCAAAATCCTATTATCAGATATCCTCCTGCTGGACTCCTGTACCTGGGGACATCTGAGACATTGTGTCACAGCACCAGGGGACCAAGATGCTTCTAAAATAATTATGAACAGCCACAAACTAATAGCATGAGCTGTTATGCCTGACAAGTAAACAGGACTGGCAGAAATGAGGTATTTTTTCCTCTTCCAGGGTGATCCTGCCTATGTGGGAGAGGAGGCAGCCAGGAAGATTAACAGCTTCTTTCAAAGAAACAAAAGTCAGACCCATCTCAAAAGGAATTGGAGGTGGCAACTAAGCACCATCTTTCCCAGTGGAAAATATAAAAGGGCTCCAATACTAATGCTCATATTTCAGCAGCTCTGGCAGCTGCAGAAGCTCCCAACAAAGACACTCTGAGTGGCAAGCATAAAAGGAAGAGTAATCTGGTAAAAAGGCCCAAATTGCTGATAGGGATCCAAATCCTCCCAGAATTTCAAGGTTAAATACTAAAGTAGATGACTACAATCAAACACAGCAGAAGGAAAATGAGCACACACTGACACAGTGAATGAGAAAAAGGATCTTCCCGAGCCCACTGCAAAAACAGGTTGGCAAAACAAACCCAAATGGTAGAAATTCATGTCAAAGAAACAGGAGGTGACACAGAAATTGTTGGGTCACCACGACTCACGTGTAGCTCTGCACCTCCATCACCAACTGCAGCTCCTTTTGCCACATCAAAAAGCAGAGGAAACAAAAGAATTGCACAAGTGGTCAAAAGGTATATATTCCCTGCAGTAAAAATCATTGCAGGATTAAGACTGTTCTGTCTACAGGAGGGAAACTATGAGGGTCTCTAGAGAACAGCTGCTGGTTGCCTTCCAGATACCAAATTAAATCAAGAGGATGCAGACTCAGACTGCAAGGAGGTGGCTGCAACTTTTGTGTCAGGATAAAAACTTAAGTATGGTTTAGAAATTGTCTATTAAACATCTCCCTGGCTCAAGAAACCTCTCAACCCAATACAGAGAGCCTGGGAGATTATTCAAGGGAAGTGCAGAGCTACATCCTTGACCTACTCCTGAGTCTTTCTCCAGGTAACTGTTTGTGTTTACAGGCAGAGAGAACTTTTGAAGGGAATTTTTTGGACCTGTTCTCACCCCAGGAAAACTGCAGCATTGCTCTGAGTGGCTGGAGCAAGGCTCCAGGTGGCTTCCCAAACACACAACACAGGTTTCCCGGTGACCACGTGGCAGCTGTTCGACTGACAGGCACCAACACAGGGTTTCCCTGAACCCAACGGGCCAAACAAGCACTGGGACAGGACACTGGGGCACTTCTGATCCCACAGAGCTGTTCCTGTGCCCTGCCATTTAGCCAGGTACCACACTGCCATCTCTGAAATCTTATCAGCACACACAGAGCAGTCGGTGCCCCTCAGCCCTGCCATCCTCAGTCAGCACCACAGCAGCAAGTCAGGACCAACCCCAGAAACTCTGAACAAAAACCATACTAAAACAACAACAACAAAGAACCAGAGAGAGAATTTTTGAGAGAAGACCTTTGAGTTCCATGAACATCTTTCACCTCCACTGAAGGCTCTGGTCAGCAGGGCCTTAACTGGTTCAGCCAGTTCAGAACAGGGCTCCAAACCGGTGCCTGGCTCAGGTCCCCTCCCTGCCCAGGCTGTAACCAAGCTCAGAGGTGTGAAAGGACACTGAGATAAGCGTGGCTGGAAGCCAAAGGGCTCAGATTCAGCCACCAGTTGTAAAGGTACTTTCAAATCCAAAATATTCAAGGCACAAATACAAGGAAACAAAGGTGGCAGCAGCAGCATCCCAGGTCAGTTGGCACTGAGACCCACAGGCACTGCCACACGTGTCTGTGCTTCTGCACCAACAGGCACAACCTGGGAAGTTGTTGTGCTGGAGTCTCATCATCAGGAGTGGGGAAGGGAAACGGGAAAGCCAATCTGCACAACAAAACAGGCAGCAATCTGGGTTTCAGAGGATGCTGCCACACAGGACCTGCCCATGTCCTTGGAAAACACCCCCCCTGCCCTGTAAATCCAACAGCACTTACCAACGAGGCACTGGGGGGGATGTTGATTTGGTTTGGGGGTTTTTTATGGGAAGAAATGGACTTGGATGATGTGGGAGCTCTTTTCCAACCTCAGTGATTCCCAGTGGAATGAGGTTTCCCCAGGTGAGAACCAACCATACACCACTGTGGGCTGTATGGAACCCTCCAGTGCCTGCAAGCAAAACGCCACCTCCAAGACAAAAGACAGAAGGAACTGAATAAATTCTTTCCCTATCACCAAAACCCGGGTTTGGGGGGTGACCCAGCCTGCAGGGCAGGGCACAGACACTGCTTTACACCGAGTTCCATATCACTGCAGCCAGTTGCTTTACAGAAGGGGATCAATCATATTTTAACTTCTGAGCAGACGGTTGAGACCAGATAAAATGGAAACCACCACTGCACACTTGAGCAGCACACAAAGAAAGCCAATAAACATGCAACTTGCTCTACCCAAAGAATCCCTCCCTCCTTAGGGTGAGTGATTAGGTCTGCAAGGCCCCTTCAGAAAGGCAGAATCAGAATTAAGAACTGCCTGTTTTCCAAATCAAAAAAATCCCCTCTTACAGGAAAGTAGCCCAACACATGAAAAAAACCCAAAACAAAACAGCAAAAGCAGATCTGCAACTAAATGAAGGACTAGTCTCTCTTCCCCCAACTTTAACTTTCTTTTATAGTTTTTTTTAACTGAAGGAGGAAGGAAATGTCAAACATCAGAGTCATACAATGGACTATCAGATGTTTCCCAAACCAAGTAATCTGACATATGGGCAGAAAAAACCGGGGGGGGAGGATGTGCTGGAGGAAGTAACAACCCGAGCAGAGTAAACTTTGGCACAGAGAGTTTAAGAACACAGTTCCCTTTCTGCCCTCCCACAAAAGCTGCAGCACTGGAGCTCAGGACATTCCTGTGCCCCGGGGTCCATCCCTGTCCGACCTCAATCCCTGCTCCAGGATGGGGAGGGACAGCACAGCAACACATCCCCAGTCCTGGCTCCTCAGCACCATCCCCGCCCTCAGCACTGACAGCCCCCAGAGCTCAGGTTGTTGGGCATCCTGCCTGGAAACCAGCCCTGGAAAATGCACCACCTGGAGAAGCCTCGTGTGCGAACCTCCTTGAACGCGGGCAGTAGTAAATAAACCCCCTGCATGACTGGTCATGCAGATTCATTTTGCCAGCTCCTCTCGCTGTCAGTCCTGCAAAGACAAGAATCCGGCAGCTCCTGCCAGGAGGGAATTATGGAAATTCACCGAGAGCTCGAGTCAAAGTTTTATTAAAGTACACATGGAAAATTAAATAACCAGAAATATACTGGGCTAAAAATGAAAGCGGCTCCTTCAGAGTCAAGTAATTTAACCAATTAACCTTTTCTCTCAGCGAAGAAATTATTTTTTTATAAAAATACTTGACACGGTCACTCCGAGATGTTCCAGGAATTAATTTTGTAGCTCATCAGAACCACCTACAAATTCAGTAACATCGTGGACATACGTGAAGTGAGACTCATAAAAGTCTGACACCGAGTGCAGATACATCAGACCAGATCTGAGAACTTCCTAGTAAACCAGAGACACTATAAAAAAAACAGGTCATGGTTTTATACTGCTGAAAACCAACACATCTTGAAACTTCTGTCTCATAGCTGTCAGCTCTGAATGCATCAGCATCAAAACCTGTGAGTTTGCCAGTGCCTGGTCAGTAGGTACAGAACAGTTTTCCTCTAAATTATGCTTTCAGCCCCCTGTTCTCACGAAATATTGTATTTTATGGGCAAAGACGGAGCCGTAAGAACAGGCAACCACAAGGCCCTGACCACAGCACAGCTCCTTTAAAGCTAAAAGATGAATGGAATAAAGTTTTACTGAACAAGCTTTAAATTTCCTTTTCTAAGACAGGGATTGTGGTTACAAAGCCACTTTGATCTCCCTTCAATCCAGGCCACTGCCAAAACGTGGTGGGGAGAGAGGAATGAGGGGGACAGAGCTGGGTTGGGAGTGAGGAAGGGAAAAGCTTCTCACAAGGTCAGTTCTACAAGCCAGGCTTAAATGTGAGTTTATGAACCCTTCTGAGGTCACCAAGGCATGGAAGGAGAGTGGAGGGGGAGGGAGAAAAATGGAAGAGGGGAAAAAACCCCACACCTCTTCCTCTGTAATTACAATTTTCATAAACAAGAATAGTACATGACACTGCACCACTGGCTGATTAAAGAAAGCAGAGTGAGGGCCTAACGAGGAGGGATACAGAAATTTATGTGCCATATCTTCTACTAAAAATTAATTTTAGCAGCCTGCCCATTTTGCTTCGTTTTCTTAAGCTGATTAAATACATTCCTTAATAGAGGGACGAGGTCTTTGTGTATGTTTGAGCTCATCTGTGTCGGTCACATGAACGTAAATGTTGCCTGGGGGCACCTCATCCAACAGCGCCACACAATAAAATTCCCTGTCTCACAGAAACAAAAGCAGGGATGGCACTAAAAGCTCAAGCCACCCTTCCACGGGCACTACTGCAATTGTGCTCCTCAATTAAGCCACACATGACCCAATGAGAAATAATGTGTTTTTCTGCAGATGAAGGGAGGAAGCCAGAGCCAGGATTTATCAAAATTCATCAAAATTCACAGCACAAGCTCAAATCTTCCACGTTTGTGAGTCAGGCAGCCCCTTACTCTGTGAGATGCTAAACCCCCTGAAAAGCTGAACTTCCTCTCTGGTATTAAAGTGGTTTATGCTCAGCCTTCATTATCACTTTGCAGAGCCAAGATCACACTAATGCCCAGCTCAGGAACGAGCTGAGCCACAGCAGGGAACTACACAGGCTGTCATTCCCAGGATCCAGCCCCTTATCCCTGTGTGCACAGGGATCCTGACACCGGGTTTTAGTCGTATTTTGAGGATATGAGCAGAATATTTTTATTAGCTGGTCTCTCTTTAAAACTACCAGTTGATGTCAGGGCACTCAGATCTATTTTTAAAGCACTGCTTAGAGCTCCGAATGAAAACGGTGCCATGGCTTGGTCTGAGGAACAAAGATGCCCCCATGTAAACACACATTTCATGCAAGCAAATTGCCTGGATTTGCTTTGGGATCTTCTGCTAAAAAAAAAACACTTGTGGCACTTCGAAAACTGGCAAGTTACTATAAAACAAGCATGTTTGCAGTCGGAGCAGTAGTTTTTGCTTATTATTTGTGTTACTATGGCACCAACAAGATGCAAATGCCACGGTGCCAGACTCTACACAAAGAGTGCACCACTCACCCACAGAACAGCAAATGAGCACACACAGACTCCAAAGTTTTATATAAACTCCACTTGTCAGCCTTGACAGCAGCGGGAACAGCCCAAGCACCCACCCAGGGCTGTCTGGAGGATCCCAGGGACCAGGTCAGGAAAAGGGTTTCTGCAGGTCTGTGGGTATCAATGTAACCTCACACAGCTACAAAGGAACAACCAGGAAAAAAACAAAGGATACAAATTTATAATGGGATCATCCCACGGCTCCCCGGAGTCAGGAGACAGGCAGCACTCCAGGGAAAATGAAAGGCAGACAGGAACAGGTCTGGAGGATTTACAGTAACCGCGAGGGGCTGGAACAGCCGGGAAGGCAAGGAAGGAATGCAGGAAGGTGCCACAGCATTCCTTCAGTTCCTGACCCCAGCAGGGATGCTTCACCCACACCCGGAGAAAATGGGGCTGCAGAACTGCACTGGGGCAGGTGGGTTTAATTCCACAGTGATCAGGAAAAGTGGAGACACCAAGTTAAAGCACCTCCTCCCACAAACAGAGCTTCAAACACAGGTGATCCCTGTTACAAAGTCCCCCCATTGCAAAGCGTAACAGCCCCAAAACATTGACTTTTTTGCAGTATTTAAAAGCAGTGCATCTGCACACACGCACACCCCCTCTTCTGTGTAACACTTCTGAGAACTCAGTGAAAAAAATGAAAACAAAACCCATAAAGATTCCTTCTTCAGCTAATGACCCAAGTTAACACAGTCAGCACACACATCTCACATGCACCACGATTTTCTCCCTCAAGATCAAAAACTTCAGTTTCTTTGGATTTCTTTCAAAAGAATTGCATTGTCCTGAAGGAAAATAATAGAAGAAAGGTCTACAGATAGGATTCAGAAGTTCCTTCTTTACTCTCTTCCACGTGAGGAAGTGCTCTCTGAAGTGGAAGGCACAAAAATTCAAGATCAAATGAAACTGGGGGAGTGTTTGAGGACTGGGGTTATGATGTCAATTCTGCATTAAAAATATAGAAAATTTGAAAAAAAAATGTATTTCCAGCTAGTATTACAGCAAGCTGAAATTCTTATTCTTAAGCTGTCGTTACCTAGGATTACTTTTTTAATACATCAGCCCAATATTTAAGTATTTTCTTTATCAGGTTGATGTTGTCAAGAGCAGTCTCAGACTCACAACCAAAATCAGGGCACTCTCTGGGGGAGGATTCCCAGCCCAGGACATTCAGAAGACACTCAGGATTTCAAGAAAAGACTATTTCACTCAAGTATCTTTTAGTGGTTTGTCCTGAAGAGCAAATGTCGCTCCTGCACCCCTCATTTTCCCTGTGCAACATTCCAAAAAGGTTGGTTACCCAAGAGATTCCTCCGTTCCTCTCCCTCAATGTCACTCTGTCCCAGTCTCTTTGCAAATCTGAGTCTGTTCTCTCCAAACCCTCATTCTGGCACTTACCATTAAACTGTCAAACAGTGACACAATACAACCCTACCTCTGAAGTGATTTAAAAGCCAAAATAATCTTTTATTACCAAGAAGTGAACAAGCTCTCTAATGTCATTTCTCTACTTCTACCCTGTTACCTAATAAAACTCGGGAGAAAGGCAACCAGAGGATCAAATACTTTTGCAAAACTTGAGAGGTTAATTCCACTCCTTAATTATTTATACATGTAAACTCACACCTACATAACATTCCAAACAAGCACAGATATTTACTGTGCAGTGCTGGAACACCCTGCATGCCAAAATCCCAGCCCACTGCTCAGAGTGCTGCATTTATGACAACACAAGGAGCGAGAACAACTACTGGTTAATTTAATTTACTACGAGGGGATTGAGCAATCAACACTTACTACCAGGTCCTTTACTGACAGTTGTGCAACTCCAGGGAGGATCTCACTGGCAGCCTCCACAACTGGCACTTTCTGATGCCATTAAGAACCTCAAGGGAATAATCCAAATGCCACCTCAGGTGTCCTTAACTCCTTTTGTCTCGTTCTGGGAATGCCAACAGGACTCACTGATAGAAGAAAACACCTTCTGCTGCTGGTTGTGAACCACAAAGAGCCACAGCAGCCACGGCCTTCCCAGCTTGTAACTCGGCCTCTGAACCCCAAGGGGAACAAACACACAATTCCTGCTGCCCAGACCCCTCTGGCTCCTGCAGGAATGTCTTTAAACAAGGATCAGGGCATCTTCTATGAAGTCCTCTCCAAACTGCTCTCACTTCCCAAGAACAGTCACCTCTTTCCAGGCTGACAACTCTGCAGTATCTGATCTCTCACCACACAGAAACTCCGAATTTTAGGTCATTCCTGACACTCTTTGCTGTACCTTTCCCAGCTCCAGTGTATGAAGTGTTATGCAACTTGCATCCCAATTTCCCGAGGCTGACTTGTGCCTTTGGATCCACCATGGCAGCTAATCCAGACACTTGAGGAAACATCTTCCTGCAAGCCCAACATCAGATGAGTAACCCTTAGTCACAGGAAAAGTCAAATTAATTTCAGTAAGGCTCCCTTTATGATGAAGGATTATTCACAGGAAGACTGTTTGCCAGCTGGGTCGAAGTTTTAATACAGAGCCTCAGTATTACCTCAGAACATTTTGTCTCTAAATAGTTATTAGACAACTCTTAATTAGTATTTAAATAAACTGGCCCTTACAATGGGTTGTTAAATACTGTTTATCAAAACAGACATTCTTTTTCAGAAGGAGCAGCAGACATTTTGACTGCTGCAAAAACAGAGTGAAGATAAATATCATTTCTTCTAGAAACAGCAAATAAAGTGTGTTTTTAAAGAGCAAACCTATTACAGTGGCATACAGAGATTAAATAAGTTATTATTTGAGGTGTCCTCTGATGTCAAATATCAAACCTTACTGGGAAATGCTTTACATTTGGAGCAAGATCCCGGATTTCTTTGTGCAGGACTTGTGCCTGCCAGAGCACACCAACATTAACCCATTTTCCAGAGCTGGATTCCCGCTTCAGTGGAGAACAACACACAGTGGTGCTGGGAAGGGCTGCAGGGCCGTGATTCCAGAGGGACGATCCAGGAAACCAAGCCCCAGCCCACCCTCAGCACCTGGACACTCCCAGGGAGCTCTAAACCTGCACCTCAGCCCCTGCCTTCCCCCCCAGGTGACGGACTTTGAGCTGAGAGCACTGAGCACATCCTCACTTTTTAGATGTCACTGATTATAGACTCAGTTACTAAAGAAGATATTTCCTGTTAAAAGATGCAGAAAAAGCAACAGCACCTGACCTGCCTGAGGTGTCTGCAGAAAAACAGAAATTACAGACTGTTAAACCAACCCAAACCCACACGGAGCTCTGCCCTCTCTGGATGGGGAGATGGAATTCCTCCTTCCACAGAAATATTATTTAACCGTAAGCAAACAGGATCACAATAGACTATAATCTCTCAGAACTGCGATTCTCCGGTCACAAACGTTTCTTTGTGATTCACACCCAAAACAAATAATAAAAAAAAAATTAAAAAATCAACTTCAAACAGCCCAGTTGAAGAATTATTTGTAATCTACCTCGCTCCCAAAGAATGAATGGATTCCCACCAACAGCTGATTTAGATTTGGTTCTGTGACACTGGAAAAGTAAATGATTAGCAAAAGTTTCTCTAATTACTAATCCAGACTACTGTAGCTTTAACACTTCATAAATTTTGAGATGAATATGACAATTTGAGGTTAAAGGGTCAACGTGTTGGCCACACATTTCCAGTCAGTATTTCCGTTCTCAATATCTTTTGCTGATACGTAAATCCTAACAAATACTAACATAATACAAAATAAACCTCCCTAACAGCTTTCATGTATGCTATATTAAAAGAAAAAAAACTGGCTTTATTGCATATTTTTTTTTCAAGCAGAGCCAGAACACAATAAAAACAGAGTTTCATACGCAGCACCACATTAAGGTAGAGATACCTCCCACTAAATTACACAGGAGATTAAAGGGCTGCACATTAAACTCATTATTATTAAAGCCACTTGTAAAAGAAGTTCGTTAAACTTCTTTCAGTGATATCACACACTCATTCCAAATTGAACATTTCCCTGTTCTAGTCAGGTGGGAGGGGGGGAAAAAAAAAGGCAAACGAACCACAATAAGTAGGAAATAGCTTCACTTTATAATTTATGCTAATGGCATGCCAACAATTATTTTTCCCAGTGACAGATCCGCAGATTGCAACTCCAGCAGCCAGTTCTGCCTCTCCAAACACACACTCCGGGCTGCATTAACGACCGGGGACTCCCACAATCACCCCCGATTGTTCCCTCCGTGCTTCCCGCTTTATTTTCCTGGCTGGGTAAGAGCAGCCTAGTGGAAATCACAGTAACAATCCCCCAAATCACCGTTCCTGCCTCTCGATACACTCGGCTGCTACATATTTATAAATATTACAGAACGCCCTCAAAGAGAGGCGCGGAGACAAACTTACATAACGTTACAGTCAGTAACCAGCCAAAGTAAGAATTGTGTCTATTCTCACACAGCAATCTCCGGGTTTTCCAGCGGCACAAGTGGCTACGGCTCTTGCCCCAGATTCTTAAAAGGAATGAGCAAAAAACGCCAAACATGCATAGATTTAAAAAAAAAAAAACAGACACGATAACATACTTCCATAAAGTTAAAAAGTATAAAACAAAGAGCTTGGTCATCTGCATTTTTAATTACTTTCCCCTCTTTTTTCCCCCCCTTTTCTTAATTTTTATAAGGGAGCTAAAAACAGCCTCCTCTTTCCTATCAGAAAAGGCACAGCACACGCACACCCACCTCGAATTCTGGCAGAGCTCTGATGCGGGGCGGGGGCACCCACCACAAACCTCTCACACGTGCTGCCCCCAAAGTTGCATCACAAGGTTTTAACTCCACCGCACCGCGCACCAAAGAAGTCCCTCCTCCCCTCCGACATTATCCCTGTAGCGCCAGAAGGCTCCCGATGATCCAACGCCGCTCAGCTGTTGCCCAGCCAGAAGGGATAATGTTGTTGCGTGTGCCAGGTAAAATAAAGCAACGTATTTCCAAACGACTCTGCGCCCTTGCACAAACGAATTTACGTTTTAAATTTAAATTGCCAGCCTGTCTCAAAACCGATACCGCGATTTCTGCAGCGTTAAATCCACGTCGGAAGTTGTCAGCTCCCAGAGAGACGGGCAGGCAGCATCTCTGCAAACAACCCGACACACTACGCTGTCAGCCACCGCTTTTTCCGCAGAGAAGAAAAGAATTAAAAGGTTCGGGTTTGTTTGGTTGGGATTTTGGTTGGGATTTTTTTTTTTTTTTAACCTCTCGCCCCCGAGCGCGACACAGGCAGAGAGCAGAGCAGGCTGTAACAACAGCTGACACGCCGTCACCGGAGCCCAGAGCTGCGTCCGACAGGCGATCACACTCCATGAGCGTTCGCCGCCGCTGAAATGGCGTTTGTCATTGTGAGAGGAGGGAGAACCCCCCCGGCTCGGCGGCACAAAGCGCGCGGGGCTCGGGGTGCCAGGGGAGGAGCCGCCGTGCCCGCTGTGCCCCGGGGGAGCGGGGACACCCCCGGCCCCGCCGCGGCCCCGGCGGCGAGCGGGACACGCGAGTTACCGAGCAAAATAAACACGGGCAGCGGGCCGGGGGAGGGGCCAGCGCGGGAGCAGCCCCGGGCCCTGCCTATAAACCCCCGGCAGCGTCACCCAGCCGGCAAACCCGGCTCGGAGCCACCCCGGGCACCCGCCCAGCGCCCCCCGCCCGCTCACACGGGCACTCACCAGCGAGAAGAGGTTGGAGTGACAGTCCTCCAGGCTGGCCCCGTTCGCCACCCAGTTCGCCGCCGCAGTCATGATCCTCGGCGAGCCGGGCCGCCACGGCGGGGCATGTCTGGCGGGGCGGCCCGGGGGGCTCGGGGCGAGGCGGGCGGCCCCCGGCGCGACCCCCGGCCCTGCCCGGGGCGGCCGCCGCGCTCCGGCCCCTCGGCCCCGCGGGGCTCCGCGGCCGGGAGGGGACGCGGCGGCGCCGGGCTCGGGGCGCTGCTCCTCGTTACCCGCCCTCGGTAATCCTCAGCCGGGGGGGCCCCGCTCCGCTGCGCGCACGGGCGGGCGCGGCCCCCTTTCCCCGGGGCCGGGGGGAGCAGCGGCGGCGGAGGAGGAGCAGCGGCGGCGGGGGGGCCCGGGGCCGCCCTTCCGCGTCCAGGTGCGGCCCCCCCCGGGCGGGGGCGGCGCGGAGGGCGGCGGGTCCGTGCGGGACGCGGGGCGGGCGGGGGTCCCGGTGCCGGCCCCGTGAGGCGGCGGCGGGCGGGGGGCGCTGTGTCCCCTCCCCGCCCCGCCCGGCCGCCCCTCGCTGCTGCCGCCGCTGGCTGTGCGCGGACGGTGCTTTCCTCCTCCTGCTGCTGGTGGTGGTGGTGGTGGTCCCGCTCGCGCTGCGGCGGGCGCGGTGCGAGGGTGCGGGAGCGGGCGGGCCGAGCCCCGCTGAGCCCCGCGCGGTGCCGGCCGTGCCGCGGCGGCCGCAGCCCCGCGCCCGCTCTGCCTCCTGCGCTCTGACAGCAATGGCGCCCGGGCCCGCACCGCGCCGCGCCATTGGCCCGGCGCGGACACGTGACGCGGGCGGCGGGGGCGGGGCCACGGCCGAGGGGCAGCGACCTGCGCTGCGCCCGCCCGGCCGCGGGGGGCGCTCGAGAGCGGGACGGGGCGGGGGGAGCCCGTGGAGCGGGACGGGAGGGGATGGGATGGGATGGGATGGGGATGGGATGGGACGGGACGGGACGGGGGTCCGTGTGCCGGCCCGAAACGGGAGGGGAGGGGATGGGAGTCCCGCGTGCCGCCCCTGGAATGGGAGGGAAGGGGATGGGGGTCCCGTGTGCCGCCCCTGGAATGGGAGGGAAGGGGATGGGGGTCCCGTGTGCCGCCCCTGGAATGGGAGGGAAGGGGATGGGGGTCCCGTGTGCCGCCCCTGGAATGGGAGGGATGAGGGAGGGCATGGGGTCCCGTATCCCGCCGCTGGAACGAGAGGGGAGCGGGGAGGGGAGAGAGGATCCCTTGTCCCCTCTCCCGCCGCTGGAACGGGAGGGATGAGAGAGGCGAGAGGAGTTCCCCTGTCCCGTGTCCCCTGACCCGCCTCTGGAACGGGACGGGATGAGGGAGGGGATGGGGATCCTGTGTGCCGCCCCGGGAACGGGAGGGGTATGCGAAGAGGGAGTGACAGGGAGGGGGTCCCCTGTCCCGCCTCTGGAACGGGGAGAGGATCGGGGGTCCCCTGTCCCACCTCTTGGCATGGGGAGGGGAACGGGGATCCCCTGTCCCTTGTCCCCTGTCCCGACCCTGGAACGGGAGGGGATGTGGGAAGGGAGCGGGGGTCGCTTGTCCCGTATCCTCTGTCCCGCCCCTGGAACGGGGAGGAGGCTGCGAACAGGGGGCTGAGGGTCCCGTGTCTCGCCCCTTGGCGTGGGGGAAACGGTGAGGGGGCTGCGGGGAGGGGATCCCGTGTCCCCTGTCCCGCCCCTCGGCACGGCGGTGAAGCTGCGAGGAGGGGATTGGGGGTCCCCGCGTCCTACCCCTCGGCACGGGGGGCACGGGGAGCTTGTCCCTCCCGCCCCGTCCCGGCACGGGATCTCTGCTCCCTGTGCCAGCAGAGACAGGACCCGGGGAACGGCTGGAGCTGTGTCAGGGCAGGGTCAGGTTGGATCTCAGGCAAAGGTTCTTCCCCCAAAGGGTGGTTGGCACTGACCAGGCCCCCCAGGGCAGTGGGCACAGCCCCAAGGCTGCCAGAGCTAAAAGTGTTTGGACAACGCTCTCAGGGGCAGGGTGTGATTGTTGGGGTGTCTGGGCAGGGCCAGGGGTTGGACTGGACGATCCTGTGGGTCCCTTCCAGCTCAGGATATTCTGGGATTCTGTGGCACGGGGACAAACGTTCCCGGTGGGGGTGCGGCAGCCCCGGGGCTCCCCCAGCCCGCTCCCGGCGGGACACGGGGGGAACAGAAGTCGCTCGGGGCCGACCCTGACCCCGGTCCCGGCGGGTCCCCCCCAGCACCTGCGAGTGCTCAAAGTAGTTTAAAACCCGTCTCAAAACTTGGTCATGGCCACAGCCGATTCAGGGCACCCCCGAGCTGCCCTTCCGAGCCGAGTTTAACCCGGAGCTGCCCCGCGCTCACCCGGAACGGCTGTACAGGCTTTGGGTGTTGTTATTCCTTTATAAAAAGGAACTCGAAAATACCTGAGTTAAATAAATAAATAAATGAAATTCATTCCTGATAGTCACAGAAGGATGGCTATACGTAAAATAAACAATAAATACTTTGTTTAAAATAGAAAATTCATCACAAATAGTTTTTTCACTGTTCGTAATGACCCTTTGATTTGAACCAGCAGGAGCAGATTAAAGCTCACCTGCCTGAGCTTCTCCCTGACACGAGAGTTCCACAGGTGTAGAAAGCAAATATTGCTGCTTAAAAGATGAAGATATTTAAGCAATTCATCTTGAGCTTTAATACAGAAAAGTAGCAGCACGTTTTCAATGATCTGATTCAGCGGAAAAAGTTCTCACTCTGTGCTCAGTGGCAGCTTTCCTTATCGTGATTTTAATCTCATTTAGGCGTCTTTTTTTGCAATTTACTTGTCTTGGCGATAAATTAAGATTAGCATCTATTGTAAAGGCTGAATGGAGTTAGTTTGGACTTACCTCAGGGTCACAAATCTCTCACACAAACAGGCGCTTACCCAAATTACGTACATGGAGCGAGAGAGAAAGAGAATTTAGGCCAAAAGATTTCCAGCCAGAGCAGTGTTCTTACCATGAGTGTCCTTCCTCTGACAAATCCAACCTGTCAGCCATCCCAACCCCTCACTGCTACACCGACCAGGAATTCTGTCCCACAAGGACTGGGCCTGCACTGAGAGGAGCAGGGTTTCCAAACACAAATTACCCACGTTCCGTTACCGTCGCGAGTTACTCGGTCAAAGTGAAATCCCTTGTTACATCCTGGCACTGGGAATCGGGGAAGCACTTTGGGCTACATTACTCCCCTTCCTTTTGGCACCGCTCTTGTAAACAGAGAACACAATCTGACACTTGTAAATATGTCAAGCAGCGTGTATTAACCAACCCCAAACCACATCCTTCCGCGTTAAAATAGTGCAGCTCTTTGTAACTCCACTGCAGCCCCGGCCCCCCTGGCCCATCTCTGCACGGGGCCCAGGGCACAGCCAACCCTTTGATGGAGGGGCCATTCTATTTCTGGAATAAAAGAACATCCCTTACCAGGAAAGAAATTATTTTCTTATTATAGAAGCGTTTCAGGATTGAGAATCACAGTGTTACTTACCCAGGGAAATGCTGTGCATGATTAGACACCGCAGAATTCCTGATTTCTCCACGTGCTGCTCACCCTCCAAATGGTGTTTCCAGTCAGCACAATTCCTCTTCTGGACCTTCCAAGTAGAGATGAGTTATTCTGCTTGATTTTCTCGGGAAAATGTGGGTCCTAACACAGGATTCAGATTCGTTTTCAGGAGGAGAAATGTTAATATACCCACACTGTGCTGCTTAGGCCATTTTTCTGTAGTCTTATGAATGTTAACTGCTTTGTAAACTAAAAATTATAGAATCATGGAATGGTTTGGGTTGGAAGGGGCAGTAAAGCTCATCCAGTCTCAACCCCTGGCATGGGCAGGGACACCTCCCACTAGCCCAGGTTGCTCCAATCCCCATCCAACCTGGCCTTGGACACTTCCAGGGATCCAGGGGCAGCCACAGCTTCTCTGGGCAACCTGTGCCAGGGCCTCCCCACCCTCCCCATAAACAATTTCCTCCTACCATCTAATCTCAATCTCCTCTCTTTTAACTTAAAAATCATTTACTATAACTAAATTCCCTGTATTGTGTCAATGGTCTGAAGTTCAATAGTTGTTGCCTGCATTTTGGGAATGCTGCTGGTCACACAATTTGACCACATCCCTGCACTGCCAGTTCCATTTTGGTTTTAAACTGAAAAAAGATAACATCTCTTTAAGCACTTTGCCAGGTGCTTGACTTGATATTACATCCAGTTATCACAGGCAAGGGAAATCATCACAGTCTAATCCTTCACTTCCCAGGACCAAACTGGGAAAGTTCCCTTGCTGTCTTCTGACAGCTGTGCTGCTTCAAGCAGAAATTGTTCCCCTTACAGATATCACACAGGAGTGACACTTCCTCGTGCACAATTATCCAAGGTGGTATGTGGAGGAACGTGTTTCCCAGCTCAGGGCATTCGAGTTTTACTCCCTGTTTTCTTCTCCTCCTTTTCAAAAATCAATCAGTGACCATGAACAGCAACATTGGGGTTTCAACTTTAGCAAAATAACAATTTTTGCACCGTGGGAAGATCCGGGAATGTCTTCACTAATCCTGTCACTGTGTTAATTTGCAGCTCCACAGCTCGGCCACAGAAAGGAGTCCCCAGGCCCCTGGAAATCAGCTGGGTCCCACCCCACCCTCACCACACAGAGCAGGGAAGGAGCCCTGACAAAATTAGCCCAAATAGGGATAGCCCAGCTTATTTAACTCCGGGACAACTCACCCAGAGCTCCCAGTGATGACCAAACCTGTTCTTCCAGGAGGATGGCTCAGCAGGCTTTGTTTCCACCAGCAGGTGCTGCTTATGCTTCGAACTGAACGTGGGGGAAGAGCCAGAGGCACCAGGAGGGCACAGCAGAGCTGCAGCGGGGCTTTATTTGCTCCATTTTGCCCCAAAGCACGAGCGCTTTGCTGCACATCCAAGTTTTTCCTGGAGGAACACGAGATCCAAACAGGGCTCTCCCGATCCTGAGCGTGGAGAGTTGGGCCCTTCTCGCACCGGGAGCAGAACTGGAGCTCAGCCAGGTTCTGTCAGAGTCAAAAAGCAGCAGTGTTTGACATTCCATGTCTAAGGCAACCCGTTCCTGGGGAAAACACGCTTTTCCATGCCTTTGAGTTACACATTCTGGTTACTCACTAGCACAAATTCCAGCTGTTGCAGTAGAAATAATTATTGTCTTGTGTCTAAGTGTCATTTCTACTGTTTTCTCTATTTCCAGTTGCCTGCAACACCCAGAAATGGAAAGGACAGGATGGGGAGAGTATGAAACCCAAACTAGGAATATAAAGCAAGAAAATGGTCTCTAACTCTTCTACAGATTGAAAAGCAAAAAATAAAATAATTTTGTTTCCCTCCTGCTCTCGGGTTGCTCTTAAATTCTATTCAAGTGAGCAAGTTCATTGGCAATTATTAAAACTCAAAGAATTTTAGTGCTTGGATCACAATTTATGTAGTTTTTTTATGATGCAAAGCCTCATTTCAGGTATGTTCCCACTGGCCTCACTGTCCACTTTTTATGAGATTACACTAATTTTTAAGTGTTTTTTAATTAATCCAGTACTTTCTTTTTTTTTTTCTAAGTATTTATAAATAAGAACTCTAAATTATCTTGGTTTTAAACCAAAAACTTTTACTTCCACAAACTGAAGACCTAAGAGGAAAAAAAAACACCAAAACAACTACACTAGTTTACTGGCTTAATTAACAACATCTAATTTTAACATAAAAATAGTAAAAAAATTTCACACATCAAACCCATACTCAATAGCTCTTTTTTTAAAACACTGATAATCTCCAGATTGCCTGTAAACCAACATTTTAATTTTAATTTTATTAAGGCACAGGAGTGGCTGCATTAGCAGGTTTATTTTTTCCTAGTAAAGATAAAAAATCATTTGAGTTTTCGAACAATATATTGATTTTCTGAAGGGATGGCAATTCAAAGAGGAAACTAAACACCTCAGTAAAGGGTTTGTTTGTAGAGCAGTTTGTCCACATAGTTCAAGCCCTGCCAGGGATCAGAGTGTGGGGTGTGGATCAGCCATCCCTGCTCCCATGATTCTCCATAAATATCCAGGGTGAATCCACATGGTCTGTTTGCAGCCATCTCTACTGTGGGAGTAGCTGTAGAAACCAAGGATGTTTTAAATATTATAATAATAATAACTTAATAAATAATAATACAGAGTACTCAGTGCACAAAGGCAGGTCAAAGCCAGCCCGTGTGACCCCAAACCTCAGAGATTTCCCAGTGTTCCCAGTGGGCAGGGATGTTGTCCTGGGACAGTCTGCTGGGATCTCCTTTTCCAGGATGAAGGAAAGCCATGGCCAGCAGTGGTTGTGCTGCAGGGGGTTCCCAAAGGCCTGCCACAAATAAATACCTCCAGTCACCTCAGTGATGTTGATGATTTACATGGAAACACTTCCCACGGGGCACAGCTGCTCGGGATTGGGATTGGGATTGGGATTGGGATTGGGGGGCTCAGGAAAGCACACCCAGGGCACAGGCCAACGTTTCCACCCCCCTCCTGAGGGTTACACACAGGGAAGTCCCTGAAAATGACATTATTTGCTTGAATACTGTACTAAGAGTCCCTATAAAGGAGCAGTTTGAGGGAAGATTAATGACCTGGAAAGCCAATTTGGGGGAAGTTTTTCCACCTACAAGATAATGTTGAAAGGAATCTGCAAACTGCTGCAGAGGACTCGGATTAACCCAGGGTCATGTCATTAGGAAAGGGAAAAGTGGAGTTAACTGTGGAGTCACAACGACAAGGAGACTTTTAAGCTGACTCTGGTGGAGCAAATGTGCTCCTGTATTCTTATCAAAAACCAGACAAATTATCTTGTTCTCTGGATTGTAAAAGATAGAAGGGAGGCAGGAAAGAAAGCAGTGGCAGGGAAGAGGAGATAGGCAATGTTTAAATGTCTAGGAAGAGAAAAGATCGTCTCTCACTGTTCTGGGTGGAGGAGCAGGAGCTGAGTGAGTGGTGAGGAGTGGGATGGACAGAGGGATGAACAGGGAGAGAAAAGAAGGAGCCAAATGTGCCCAACTTGTTACAAAGAGCAATCCCAGGGTGCCTTTGCTAGTGATGGAAGTGTGAGGGAGCCAGGAAAAAAGACTGGCAAAACTGGGCTGTGTGAAGTTTAAATTGCCAGCAAGGAATTGGAGAAAAGGCAAGGAACATCTCTGGAAACGTGGCTTTGGATGGAAGGAGCGGAGGAAACAGCTCAGGAGCAGAGTAGATTGGTTCCTTCCCTCCACCACGGTGATATTTAGATGACATTTCAGGTATAACTGGCAGGGACGAGGCAAGGAGCAAAATGCAAACTGTTACTTTAAAGCATATGCAATGCTAAAAAATAGAAGTTGTTGAAAACAGTGATAAGATTAAAAACTGGAGCTGCAGGCAGTCCCACGTACGACGACCCATTTGACTGTCAAATCACCATCCTTGTGAACAAGTTTTCACTTGTTTTGTTTGGGTGTTTTTAAGGAAAGAATGAGAATGGTCTGGGTGTCACAGAGGCCTTTGGGAACTTCAGTGCAAGGGGGATGAGTCTCAGTAGAGAGAACTGGCCAGAAAGGGCCTGCAAGGAAGGCAGAGGAAGGGAGTTGTGAGTGGAAACGAGGAGCAGTTTTGTGCCCCAGCTCGTCCTTTGGTGTCTGAGAGACACCACTGCAAACTCACATCTCAGTGTTCTGCAGAACCGAAGCAAATGAGCTGCCTGGAAAAACAGAAAGAAGCAAATGACAAGTGAAACTACTCAGGAATAAAAGGGGAGCGTGGTGTAGGCAGAGCAAAATGGCAAATACTTTTTTAATTGTAAATCATTTTTGCGCTCAAAGGAGGAAAGGGTTGTGATGTTGGCGAGATACCCCGAATTACGAATAAACATACCTGAGTTTCTGAAGGATTTAATAATCTCACATGAAGCTCCCACCAGCCCTCCAGGCAGGGGATGGGCCTGTTGGGTCATGGTTTCATACCATCAAAGGGAGAGATTTCATCTTTCAGATGTTGTTGTGCTCGCTTGGTAAGAATTCAGCTTATTAAAAGGTGTTAACTAAGATGCGGGATAAAAATACTACAGGAGGAGAAAAAAAAAATAAAATGAAAAGATTTCAGGGTAAAAGGCAAAGCAAATATGGAAATAACATTTGGTGAAGACATTCTGAGAACGAAACTCCAAGTTTACTTGTTGGAATGGATTGCAGGGTAGCTCTGGATGGGTGATGCAGCTTGGAATGAGCCAGTCAGGCAACATGTGGAATGTGCAGCTTTTGGCACGGGAGCTCAAATATTCAAATTGGCCCATAAATCCCAGTACAGTTTTCAGTGTTTAAGAATCTTATTTTATCTGGATTAAAATCCTCTTCCCCCTTGGCACTGGGAGGTGTTTATAGCTGCAAAAACAAGAATTGCAAAATATTGCCCTGAAATCTATAAGGACTTCTCCTGCCAAACTTACAAGGTTTACTCTGCAGCTAAAAATTAAAACATAAAAAAAACCCCAAAAACCTGCCAGGGACAGTATGGCCTTTGTAGACAAAGTGCAGGAAAAGAAAAGGAAAATGAAGTAGATAATTCCAAATATTTTTTTTTTGGTAATTTTAAAAATCATTTTATTTTCCCATGGCAGGAAAAGATAAGGTAAAGTTTTTCTTTTAAGTCCTAAGAAATCTTCAGGATTTTTTTTAAAAATCATGCTCGAGTGCTGTACCAAAAAAAAAAGATGAATAAAAGCCACAGCTCAGGTGTGTGATCACTGACCACATCAGAGCCTGGACTAACACAGCTCTTTACCTTCTGTTACCTTCCAACTCTCCCTCCTTCAGATATTCACAGGTGGAAACAGCTCCCACTGTTTGAAAAGTGGGGACAAATCCTTCTAGACAACAGCTCTGGGACTTCAGGCCTTTAGCAAGCACTGTGCAGGTTCTCTGCAAGGGATAATTTTAATATTTCGTGGCACACCCCCCACCATTCACCTTCAGGTCCTTACAGACACCACTGAACTTGAACTGACCGATTTTCCTCCCCGGATTTACTCTTCTTGCCATGAAAAGCAGATCCTATTGTTGTGCCCCCACATTTTGTCCCTCGAGTTGTGTTGTAAAGGGACGTGAGAACAGGACACTGAGCAGGTCCTGGATCTGCTGCACCCTGAACTGCACCAGCATTCATGGGATGCACAGCAAAGAGTCCCAGGCAGACGCCACTGCCTTGGACTTCACCATTTAAAGAGGGATTGAGGTTCACACTCATTCCCTTAAAAATACCTCCCCTGAAGACCAAAGGAGCTGCCCAGCCTCAGGTGTGCTGGCCAGAGGGCAGAGGTGATGCCTGTGCCTTCCCCCCACATTTCCAGAGGTGGAATAATTACTATATTATTCCCAGTTTATGCCTGTTCCTGCTTCTGTCCTTGCCTCCCCCCGCCCCGCTCTGAACTGGGGTCGTGGAGGCTCATCAGTAACAACGGGATTGAATAAGAAATGTCCTGATTTACATTCTGTTTCCACTCTGACCTCATTAAGGCCCTTTTGTTGTGGAACCTCGGAATCAGGACTCCCCTTCGGCCACAGAGCTGTCAGGTTCACTCACAGCTCAGCTCTGAGAGCTGGAAATCAAAGCAGAGCCTCGGCCAGGGCTCAGCTCTGCCTTCAGAACATCCAGGAACCGGGTTCTGGGGCAAACAAAACACACAAAAGGCGAAGCTCGCCCTGGTAAAGGTCCAACCATTAAAATAATTCACTGGAGATCTTTGATGTTCGTTTCCCTCAGCTGTGAGCGCTCAGTGATCCATCAACCGCAGATAAATGTTGTGCTGAAAGCTCTCCCTGAAAATTAGGAGAAGGAATAAAGGAATTAGAGACATAAGACTTCCATGGATGCCCTGTGTTGACATCCCTGTTTCCAAGCCCCATTTAATGAAACAACCCCCTTTTCTCAGATTTTAAGGTTTCACAAGCCCTAATTTAAAGTGGAATTAACAGAGCGAATCCTATTTTGCCAGCACTCCTTCTCCCAAAAATTTAAAATATTTGCCTTATAAGAAATTATACTCACATATAATAAAATATTTCAGCTGCTTTTAATTTAATCAACTGCTTTGTTGATCACCCAAGGAACTGGCCATGCCTTGAAATGTTTGTTTAAAGGGAACCTATCTTTCAGCTCAGAGATATCTGCTCAGCCTTCTGTTCCCCTGCAGCCCAGTGAATGTTGCTTTTTGGGATTTTTCTGACACTCATTTCAGGAAGAAGCTGAAATGCTTGTCTTTGCTTGACACACGAAGAAAGGAATTACACAGGGATATTTATTTTTTTCCCCTGTGGAGCCTGAAGCCTCTTGGCCTCGTCTGAGACACAAAATGCCCACACACCAACTCAGCCGAGGGGTTTTGCTGAGAATCTTTGGGCTTTTATGCAGAAGAAAAATTAAAATTAAAAGCAAGATGGAAAGAGTAACACTGACCTGGCCACAGGGTGTCCCTGCCTCCCACCTGGTCCAAGAGGGGATAATCCCATATTTCCTGAAGTCACAGGTGATCCTGCTCCAGTCCAACCAAGGGTGACCTTCAGTTTTCTGGCACCTGGACCTAAAATGGGCAAAGACCAATTTATGCTGAGTTAAACAAACCCTTCCCCTCATATCAGGAAACAGGCAGTGTTTCATTTTAAAATGGCTTATTGTTGATTTGGGGCTCGATGGACACAAACTTACTCTGAAATGGGGTTGTTTTTTTCAGTTAGAGGAAAAGTGAGCGCTGCTGACAGAGAATCTTTTTTAAATGATTGACAAAGCTACAAGTCCCAGCACTTTATATTCTGTTCTGGAACTTCAGGATAATACAGTATTTTGACAAAACACAGTTGGTGTTCCAAATCGGTATTTGGAATACGTTTGTGTAAAATCTAAACTAAAATCATAGATGTAAAGTTTGAGTAAAACCAGAAACTCGGGAGCAGTAACTCTACTGAACCTCTAGTTTGGTCTCAATATCAAGCCAGTGTGGTGAATGCAGGCAAAGCATTGATTTGTTGTTGGTTTTTATGTTGTAAATACACAAAATAGTTACTAAGATTCGGCTGGATCAGACCTCTGAGCTGCAGGATGGGCACATTCCCATTCTGTTGGAGTTCTTTGGGACTGGAGGGTCACACCCACACCCCCCTGTGGTACCTCCAGAGAGGACCCTCCTCATCTGCAACACTCCAGCCCCAGAAGCTGCAGCTCACGGGCTCAGCCAGGAGGTTTTACTTTAATATATTTATAGGGCTCTTTAATACCTCAAGAGAGCACCAAGAGGATAACCCACGGGCTTGTTCCCAAGGGGTTTCTTGATTAATTTAGGGGAGAAAATAAGGGAACTTGGCCAAAGTTCAAAAAGGGCACTGCACAGCCTGGACAAAATGTTCCACTACGATACCAGCTGAGCACATGTTAACCCACAACACTTGGGATCCAATCTGTCCACAACACTCAAGTCAAAATCCAACCCTTCCAGCTCCAAGCCACCCAAAGCATCCAGAAAGGAGCAGAGAAAGAGAAGCAGAGAGAAGAGAGAAGGAGGAATAAGGAAAGACAGATGACAGAGCTACCACTGGAACTTGTAGAAGACCAGCTCTCACATGTCCACACACACCCCCCCAAGGTGGTTCTGACCCCACAATCACTGATCTGGTGTCTGACACCACCCCATCTCCCAGTGTGCAACGCTGCAACCACGTGTGGGAACACTGAAAACTTGAAAGGTATCAAAACTGAATAAAGGATTCGGGAGGATGGGAGCTGGGGATCATTTCTAGCACCACCCTCAGCTCACCCTGTGGTTTTAGGCAAGTCCTCTGGACGCCTGTCTGTGACACAGGTCAAATATTTCGGGCGCTGCTCACAGATGTCAAGTGAAGGATTACAGTGTTAGCACAACAAGGAACTCCAGAGTACTATTTTTGAAGTAACGACACCATTTATGAGCCCAAATCCAATTTTTAACTGTGGAGCTGATCTGCACCTTTGTTTCAGACACTGTGTCACAGAGTCACACTCACTTCTGTCACAAGCTGCTCCTTGAGGTCACATTCTCTCCTCACACATGCTGGGCTGTTCTCGGCCTCCAGCCTGGGATTAAGCAGCTCATTTTCCACCAAGGAGAGTCTGGAACAAGGTGGGAGTCAATGCTCCAGTCGTGCCTCTTGGGCAATGAGGGTTCACCCCACTGGAGGTGGTGGCCTGGGAGGACTCAGAGGGCATCCAGGAGGCACCAAAGCCAGTGGTGTTCCTTTAAATCCAGTTTTCAACTGCAATGTGAGCCGTGGAGCTTTGACCTGTACTCAAAATTCACACTGAAACAGCTGGACAATCACTTTGCTAGATGTGTTCCCTGTCATGGAGTGTACCTCTGTTTGTTTGGGGTTGATAACTCAAAAAACCCCCAGAGATATTTTCTATAATATGGAATGAGATGTTGCACTTTACTTAAAGAGAACCCACTTTTAATGAAGCAAAAATTTCATATTCTACCTAAACAAAGGAGCACAGCCCAAGCCAAAAGGGTATTTGTGCATCACACCCAGGGCTTGGCCGAGCCCTTTCCCTGTGAGCAGCACAGGGCACTTACCTGGGCAGTGCAGAAATGACTCCCCCTCGGTGCTGGACTGCTCCTGTCTCCTGTAATTACTTCTCCTCAGGGATCTCTGCCAATCTCTTCCCAGTGGACATATGGGCTCAGCAGGCAGGGACAGGCCCAAAGTGCTTTTCTTGCCCTGACGTCAGTGGGGGGAAGGATGACTGAATTCAGCTCCCAGGAAAATCAAACATTACCTGACTCCTGCCCCTTTCTCGGGACTGTAGTGTGGCCCAGTTATTCCTACAGCTTCTTGAGGGATCTTCAGGCTTTTGCTCTCAAATAAAAGTGTCTTTACACTTAATTAGAAGATAATGCCAGCCAGCTTCTGCTAATTATTTGTATTTTTGCTTAACACTTATAAATCTCGGTGTTCAGGTATTATTACAAGCTAATATTTGTCTTGTAACACACATTAGTCATTACAATTAGCAAGTAGAAATAGATTAGTCATGCGCAAACAATCTCATAAATGAAGTATTTATGCCCCCTTTGGGGATGGAAAGGAAGGTAATTTGAGCCCTTTATGATTATCAAGGGAAACCTGCCTTGTCTCTTCTATTCACGTGGCTGTTTCAGGATTTCTTTCTGGGCAAACTCCCTGGCTGGGGGCTCCTTTAAAGCCCAGCAGCACCACCAGAAGCTGTGGCAGGGCTTTGCTGAGCACCATCAGGTGTCACCCCTCCTGAGCTGCTGGTCTGCACTGCTCAGAGCAGTGTCACTCCTTCCCTCCCCAAACCTCTATAATCCATATTTCTGCTTCTCCCTGTGGCTGGAGGAAAAGCTCCCTTTCACAGCCCTGAGTGGGGATGTTTTCTTTGAGCAGTGAACACTTTTATCCACAGATTTAGAGCTCCCTAAAGCCTAAATCTCACCCCTCCCTGTGAAAGAGAGGCTGAAGGTCCCAGGATGGGACTGGACTGAGGAGTGGGATGTCACCCTGCCTGCTGGGAATGTGGCACCCCTGGCATGGAGCACATCAGGGAGCTCCCTGCTCAAAGCCACTCCAAGCCATGACCGTGAACTTCCAGATGTACCTTCCAAGGAAAAGGTTATTGCTTTTTAGTCCATTTTTCCAGAGGTTTTTCTTTGTCAATTCTACATAAAATATCACCCTGGGTTTTGGTTTTTGGGGTTTTTTTTTTTCAAATTTGATGAGCCACTCAAAAAACCTCACTCTTTGTGTGTGTGTGTGTGTATAAAATCTCCTAGAAAGTCACTTCAAAAATAACCAGAATAAACCATTTTAAAATGAAAACCCTCAGTCATTTCACATCAGTAAATTTAAATTTAACACCTGCATTAGTGCAACGTTTCTGCACTGGTGACCTGCACTGTCCCTGTCTGTAACACCCCATTCCCACCCAGGCCTTCCTTTCTGTCTTTACTCTCTTTCATTTAATCTAAATTTGACTTAATTTAATCTAATATTTCCCTGGAAAAATCAAGCAACTCACAGCTCTCCCTCAAGGAAACGTTTTCCCCGGCTACAGGAGCTGCCAAGCTTCCCGGAGGAAGGTGGGAAGGAGGGAATATTTGTTGCTATGTTTAGCACCATTACAGAAATAGGTCACATATTGTTTCTGAGAGAAATGGATCACCAGCACACAGGCCCCCACAACTCATCCTGGGCTCCCTCCACCCCCGTACACAGTGCTTGAAGCATTCCAGCATCCCTGCCAAATTCCCTCACAAATACTTTAATTCTTTACGTGCTTGTCTCGTTCCATCTGTTCCACATGCTCTTTATGCCATTTGCATTCACTGGCAGAGTCTGCGAGATGACACCACACGGTATGAATCTGAGGAGGTTTGGGGATGGCAGGAGGGGAATGTGGAGCAGCTCAAGGTTTGGGGTTTGCTCCTCCAGCCCAGGGAAAACCGGTGTGAGGGTCCCAAGGTTCTCCCATCAGAGCAGCCACGCTGTGCCTTCAGGCTCAGGAGGAAGAAAAGACTGTCCCTCACAGCATCTTGTGTAGGAGCTTGTGTGCCCAAACAAACAACAAAGACAAGGGAAATGTGATGGAAAGGAGGAGTAAAGGAAAGCAGCACTCGATGGGAAAGTGGTGCTCAGGGTGTGCAGTGGAACTGCCCGTGAAGCAAATGCTGATCCCTCAGCACAGGAACACTGCACAACCCGGGCTGGTTTTGGGGTTTGGCAGTGTGGTCACCCCAGCCCACAGCCAGCTGGAAGTCTGGAATACACACAGGGGTCACGGCAAACGTCTGTTGGACACGGATCTGAGGATAAGAATAAGGAAAAACCCCCACCTGGTCAGGGACATTGGCCCAAGCCGAGCCCAGACGAGCTGTGTGTGCTGGGTCACAGCCTCCAGCTCCTTGAACAAATTCTGTGAGAGCCTCAGGCCAGGAAAACTGAATTTTGCTCCAAGGGCTGGACACCAAACCTTTTCCTCCCCCTCCATAACAGGACCTCAGATAAAAGAAACTGCACTTCAAGGGCATGGATGAATCCAACAGCCATTCAGCTAAAAAGCACCAAAAAATACATCCATTTCTCAGGCCATGATGCAATACAATTACTCTGCTACTATTAGTAAGATGTGAAAATACCTGTTAGATTTCATCAGAGGTCAGTCAACAGTTCCAACCTTCCCTTTTCCCAAAGTGAGACGACTCAGCCTGCTTACCTGGCAAGATGGATTTCTCAATCTTTCCCTCTCCATTTTTCCACATTCCTTTCCTCATCCCATTTTTCCTGCTTAGCTTGTGTGCTGCAGCCATACCCTGTTATCTCCTACCCCATCTCTCCCTTTCCTCCCTGCCTGTTATTACCACGTTGTCTTTAATGTTTCCCCGCTCCCCTTTGTTGCCAGGCTCCAGTTTTCGTGTTTGATTCATACAGTTCATTGTTTCTGCTGCAAAGGGATCATCATCTAAAATAACCTGCATGTGCTGGGGCAAAAGCAGGGAAGGGAAGCCTGACATTCCCTGCTCACTCTCAGTTTGAAGCCTGCCTTGGAGGGGAAGGGAGTTGGGATACTCTTTGCAGCGTGGCATTGGATTTTTGATCCAGAAGGAAAAATAAGAGCTAGATCCTCAGTTATCCAAATACTCTGTCCTTTATACTTGTGCCAAGTCAACCTGGAATAATATGGCCTGGATTCCTGATCACTTCATATCTTTCAGCAAAAAGGTGAGAAAAATCAAGAGCTGGAGGTGATGGCGTGGACTCACCATGGTGTGGCTGAACCTGAGAGCTGCCAGAGGGGTTAATCTGGCAGGGGAAGAGCTGAGGGACAGATTTGCAGAGGAGTGAGGCTGCTGCAACCCCTGCCCCAGGGAAGGCCCTGCTCTCCCAGGACAGGGTTGGCTCATGTGCTCAGGGAGAGTTTTGTGTCCTCAGCAGATGCTCACAGGAGACAAAGTGTCCCCTCCCAGCCCAGTGGGACCCCTGAAGGGGGTGTGTGTGTGTGAAATCTCTTCCTTCAGCAAGGTTTAACCCTCCTGGTGCTCAGGAACAACGTGCTGACCCCCCCGGCCACCTCTGCTCCCCTCTGACACAACTGGATCCCACAGATCCCCAGCCCAGGACATTCTCCTCCAGTTTAGGTACCCAAGGGCCATCCTGTTAGAAAATGTTCCCTTTGGATGCTGGGGTGATGTCCCTTATTACTGCAGGAGCAGGGACGTGGAGACAGCTCCCCAAGGAGGTTCAAACCCGCATCTCCCATGGAAATGACCCAAGAACTAAATTACAGGGTGCCTGTTCCGGGCTGGGTGTTCCCCACCCTCGCTTTGATGATAGTCCAGCGAGAGCAGAGTGAGAGATGCACTGGGCAAAAGAGAAGGAGAATTATTAAAGCCTAATGATTAAGGCACAGACTTATTTTGCCTTGTTTTACCACCTACTGCTTTCCCTAATGACACGAGAGGCTCTGTGCAAAAGCGTCCCTTTGATCCACAGAACCACTGAAACTCCAGGGAATCGGCTCAGCTCAGGAATTTCCCTCACCTACGAGGTGCTACAGTTTTGTGCTACAATTGCAAGGTAATTTCCCTTCTAACCTCGTTATTCCACCTTTTAGATTTTCTTCCTTTTTTTTTGGGGGGGGGTCTATTGTCTTTGCTAATTACAGCTTTAGCTTTACCTCTGAACGCTTCACCCTCAGCGTGTGCTGCTTGCAGAACGGTGGGGAGGCAGAAATCCCATTGTCAGGGGACCCCTGGAGGGAAGAAAACCAGGAGGATGGGATACAATAAATGACCAGTAAAACCACCCAGGTAGGTATTTCCTACTGGCTCCATTTCACCAAATTCAAGCGATTCTCCATTGCAAGTGATTTCCTTATTTTACATTTTGCCTTCTTTCCAGACAGGTTTGAAATTTTCAATCACAGAGCCATGTGTTTTACACAGTATATATATATATATATTTTATGGTTTCTTGTGTATTTTTGTGACCTTATATTTGGGAGTCAGCACCACTTGGGAGTGACAGCTATGAGAAATATTTCCTGTTCTCCGTCGAGGTTGCCAAGCACACACACAGGAAGGCAGGTGGAAAAAAAGCTCCCAATACAAATGTGCCCACAAAAGCAGTTGTGTGTCCTTTGCAAAATAATTAAAAAATACTTTAAAAATAAGTATGGAATAAAATCTCTACCCAAACAGCTCACAGGTGGAATTCCATGAGCAAGGACACTGGAAACGGCAAGAGGAATTATCTTCATCAGTTTAGGGTGGAGTTCAGAGTCTTCTGTGTTTTAGGGATAAAAAGATGTTCTAATGGGAAGGGGGGAACTGGTCAAGTGCAGAGTAAGCAGAGGAGAAACAAGAGTGGCCAGTTAAGACATGAACTTTCCAGCCCTTGGAAAACACAGTGTGTATTCACATCAAGCACCAGGCACACGGTGCAGTGAATAAAATAGTTCAGAGTTGTAATCCCAGCGGGACCTGGGCCAGAGGGTGAAGGGAAGGGAACACACTGGAGCTGTGATTCAGGATGTCCTGGAATCCTTCCTGACCCGCTGGGTCGGAATTTCTGACTCGACACCCTGCCTTGCCTCTGAGTAGGAAACTGGATCCTGACTGCAGGATTCTTTTTATAGAGCAAACTTCGGTGCCAACTGCCTTCGGAGCACAGGCTTGTCCCTCCCAGTCTTCAGGCAGCACACCAATCCCGGGCCAGGAGAGCCAGGAAACGTGATCCCTGTGCCCCAAACACGGCCCAGCTCTGGCCAGAGAGCAAACAGGAGCCCAAAGCTTGGCCTAATTCCCCAGCCCAGCAAACACAGGGGGCACTGAAGGGTCTCAAAGCCACCGGCTCATCCTCGTCCTCCTCCTCCTCCTGCTGTAAACTTGGCCAGCACCAAAGGACATGGCCTGGCCCAAGGAATGCTGGCCAGGGTTGGGGGCTCATCAGGGATTTCCCATGGAATGACAGGCAGGGGGTGGGAAATCACCCACTGGGGCACCCCTGGATGACAAGGATTTCCACCCCATTTCTTCCCCAGCCTGTCCTGGGGGATCAGACAAGGCCCCTCCGAGCTGGTTTGGGGCACTGGGACTGATAACTCTGCCCACAGCCTGAGATGTGTCCTGGCTTTGGTGTTGGTTACACCTTAGGAAGGGAAGGATTTGAAATCACCGTGCTCCCTTTTGTGTCATTTTATAATTGAAAAGCATAATTTTGTATTATTTTATAATTGAAAAGCATAATTTTATCCCTTCATTTCCACTGAGTGGAAAAGATCAATAATGCACTTAAAAACACATAAATCATGGAAGCAAAGCAGAGCCTCTCAGAACCTCTTTTGATGTGGAGACAGCACCTCCTCTTCTGGAACAACCCACATATTTAAATCAATATTGATCATTTGGCCCCATTGTATCTTATAGACAATATTAATTAATTATATTAATTAATGTCTCGGTTTCCTTCTAACTGAGGCTCCTCCTCAAGTCTGTGGAGAGGGCAGAGTCAACCCTGGCAGGTTCCAGCCCTTGGCACCCACTTTGGGTTTGAATGAAATGCAGGTATGAAGTGACTTGCCCAAGGTTATGAAAAATAAATTATAGAGGAGCAACCCAGCACTGAAACCACAAAACCCAGTGAAGCTCTTAAACCAAAAGGCCTTTTGTCTCATCCAAGAAATTTTAAAAATAACATCTCTATAAAGAGCAAAATTCCAGACAAAGGTGTATCTGACACCATATTTAACACTGTTCTACAAAGGAAATTAATTTTAAGCAGTCAGACAGAAATGTAAGTAGTAGGCCAGTAACAAGATGCAAAGAGAGTCTTCCCATTCTTCCTACAGAACAAAAATTGTAGAGATCTTAGTTTGGAAAAACAGAAGCAACTCACCCAGCACCATTTGTAGCACCAGTTCCCTCCATGGGTTTATCCTTTTCTTCTCTGTGTAGTTCATAGTCTGAGTGCTGTGGATTTGCTCCATGAGCTCTCCTGGATCAGCTTCAGTCCTTTCAACAGAAGAAATAACAGTTCAAAATTACTAAAGGAACATTTTCTAAAACAACCAACGTGTCCAAGCCCCTCCCATTTGTAGTAGGACTGCTCAGGTGTCATCTTAACAAAAACTATTGTTCAAAATGTCACCCTATATCTTCAATTATTTGCCAAATCTGGCAGAATCACAGAATCCTGGGATATGCTGAGCTGGAAGGGACCCATCAGGACCATCCAGTCCAACTCCTGGCCCTGTATAGGCTGGATGATTGTCTTCTCCCTGTTTTTCACAAATCCAGTGTTTTAGAGAGGAGAAGGAAATAGATTTCAATGTGGCTGAACAAATATTTCTGCTGGAAATTTCTACCAAAACACACTTTCCCTGCTGTCCATGACTTTTTTGGGTTTCACTCTTTCTTAGGATACATCAATTTATTTGTATGACTTTATAGAAAAAAAAAACACAACAGAAAAATTGAAGAACCATCTAGGTGAGATTTGGGAGGTTATTTCAATTAATATTCACTGCTGGTATTTCCTTAGATTTATCCATTCTAATTAGCAGTGATTTAAAGAGAAAATCCTGCTTGTGTTGCCTCAAGGCACAAAGAAACAGCAACTGGTGCTGCTTTAACACATCCTTCCTGCACAGGGGGAGGCACCAAAAGGATTCCTTTCCACTTCATCCCCAGGGTCTCCTCCCTGTGGGATTTTTCCACGTTATCCTACAGATGTGACAGAAGGGATGGGTTGGAGGGACAGTGGTAAATTCAGTGGAAGGAATAAAACATCTTTAAGGCTGCACTTGTGGGGAAATGAATCCTTCCTGCACACACAGCATGGATTTGGGTCCAAGGGCAGATTTTAGGGAGTGGGTTTGCAGAGTTATCACCTCAGAGGAGGGAAACAAGGCACAGAGCTGTGCTATCCCTCACCCAAATCCAGTTCCTCCACCAGAAGGTGGCTATTCCAAGAAAATGTCCTGGGTGCAGAACAACCAGCTTGAAATGGTTTTCCTAGGATGAATCCAACCTTTGCCCAGGATTGATTCTGGCCATCCTGGCCACCGATCCCCCATAAATCAGGGGATATTGTTGTCCCTGGCCTGTTCTGTGGTGAGGAGCTCCCACGGATGGCAGGGAAGTTTCCTTGCAGAGCTGAGTGCAGGGAAGGCCCTGGGAATGTGCTCTGCAGCAGCATCTGCATTGCAGATTGGAGAGGGAATTGTGCCCCAAGTGCCAAATCTCAGCTTTGAGAGCAAAACTATTTTTGTTTTATGCCAGTGCAGAACACGATCCTTTGGGTAATACACAACTGGGTGGTTTAAAAGTAAAAGAAAAAACAAAAAAAACCAGTAACTGTCCTGCCAAGAATCAAAGTAATTTAAAAATACTTTAAAAATTACTTTTTAAAACATTTTTGCTCCCACGTAAGATTGACAGTAACCCAGGGCATATGTTTTTATTTACTTGCTTATTTTCAAAGAGACTTGGAAAACTCAAGCTACTGTGCAGAGACAACTCCCCACTATTGATGGGGTAAAAGCCAGCACTGTTTAGGAACAAATGATAATCAACAAAGTTAGCAGAGATTTTATTTTGGTAGGAACCATGAGCAGCCACAGCAGTACAGCAACATTTCCTGGCAGTTTAGAAGTAGAAGAGAACGGGATGTAAAAATTATATGCTGAAATTATTGCAAGAATTTACAGAACCACAGAATCAACTAGGTTGGAAAAGATCTCTGAGGTCATCAAGTCCAACCTTTGAAATTCAGATTTCTCCTACTCAAATTTCGGGATAAATTTCAGATTTAACACATTTGGTCAGGACTATCGTAAGGGCCAGGGAACATTTCATTGCATCTTTTTCCCAACAGCAGGTGTTGGGAAAATAAAAAGCCTCCTTTTCCTTTGCTCCTCCTCCAGACAAAGCTTGGTCCTTCTCTCCCCCTTAATGACAAACCCAACATGCAATTCTCTGCCATTGCAAGGACCAGTTTAAGTGCAGGTTTAACAAACACTGACAAAGAATAGCTGTATTTACTAATACACCTGATGATGTGAAAAACAGGTACTTCTGCTTACCAGGGGAGCACAGGGCAGGCTTCGTGTTGTGTTTCAGCTGCAAATGAGTTTCTTTGGTAGAAATGTTGTAGCCGTTTGGAGTTGGCTTCACACCAAGTCCCTCAGACTACAGCAAAAACCTCCCCCTCCCCTTTGGGCAAAGGAAAAAAAGCTATACAAACTGAAAGACCAGAAACTAACCGAGCTATAGCAAAATACATATATTTACATATATCACAGTTATATACAGTTACAACACTGTGTACATATAAAAAGAGAACTCCAAACAACCGCCCCCAAAGGGGAAGGGAAAGGGAAAAGGGACAAAAACCACAAAAGAAACCCGAAACAGGTATGCACAATCAATAAAGAACTAGTAAAAGAAAATCTTACTACTCTCCTTGACTCAGCAGAATCACGCCAAGCACCGCTGGCACCCTCCGCCTCCTGAGGCCTACAAGGCCTCACTAGGCCTCACTAGGCCTCACTAGGCCTCGCTCCCCCACATGAGCAGGACCAACAGCAAAGAACCTGTGCCTTCAGATCCACCAGAAGAGAACGGAGAAGAGGCTTCTCTCTCCTTCTTATTTATACCCTAGCTTACATAAAAATCATATGGAATATTGGGAACATGGCCACTTCCTTGGTTACAAACTGGTCACCAAGAAAGGCCTAGAATAAAACTACCACAAATGTGCTTTGTAGCAGTGGCTGAGAGTGAAGAGTGTAGTGATGGAGCAGGGAAACAGGCAGGGTTGGCAGTGCCAGTGATTAAACCTGCTTTGGCACATAAACTACTCTTTAAAATGGAATACAGTGAATATAGATAGCTGCACTATCAAACAACCTGAGAGGAGAGGGAGAAAGGACAGCCTGGTTTGTGTGCACAAAACTCTTCTTCCATCAGTTTGAATATGGTGATGCCCTTAACCCACATCGATGGTAAATGATATTATTCACACATCTTCAAACCCTGTGTGTGAGCAACCAGCTCTCAACACTCACCCCCTGCCTGACCCCAACAAATCTCAATGGATTTTTATACAGGATTGCGTCAAATATATATATATTATGGATTTTATTTTTATACAGGATTGTATAAAAATGGATTGTAACTTATCCTGGGATCCACTGAGTACCAGTGTACCCAGCAAAGGAGCAAACAAGAGCAGAGAGCAGAGAACTTTTGTTCTGTGTCAGTTGAGCGAGGGTGCTTTGCAGCATTGGGTTTATTGTTATATATGTACTTTAAGTCAATATTCCCCTCTGTTAATCCAGACCATCTCTGTTTGCTTGGATGAAATACATAATGACTTAATCTGAGATTTGATGTAACAGTAAATGAAATTTGGCCCTG
This sequence comes from Lepidothrix coronata, assembly GCF_001604755.1. Classification (NCBI taxonomy): domain Eukaryota; kingdom Metazoa; phylum Chordata; class Aves; order Passeriformes; family Pipridae; genus Lepidothrix; species Lepidothrix coronata. The sequence continues at coordinate 1,443,189 of NW_016690369.1, forward strand.
CCATCAAAACCATTGGAGGGAAGGGACATGATCTTAATTATTGCCTGTGAACAGTCCATCAGTTGCCCTGAAAAAAAGGTTTTTACAATGTGTTTGGTGTCCAATTTCAATCCTGTAATGCCTTCTGTGTGAGGTGGCTCTTCACCACTACTGCTGTGACTGTCCCTGTTCCACAGCCCCTGAACTGTCAACTAATGAGAGAAGCAACAAGGCCCACCCATCCACCACTGCTCTACCAGAGAAACAATTCCCTCATATCTGCTCCAGAGAACGAAAACAGGGAAAAAAGGAACTCTTCCTGCCAGACCCGGGGTGCATTTCTCCCCCCTGTCTCAATACCTTAGATCACGCTCTGCTTTCAGCAGGTTACAGCACATTTCACTCTGTCAGCAGGAGATAATTTGCAGCCCAGGTGATGGATCTCCCCGGCTGAAATGAAGCATCTCCTCGTGCTGCTTAACGAGGCTCCTGATTCTAATCACGTCCATCACGATGTGGGGCTGAAATTCGCTGGGATATCTACATGGAGGAAAAAGAAGACAAGCTGAAAGGGGGAAAGAAGCTTTAAAGGTGAAGAAACGAGGTACAGGCAAACCCCTCAGAGGAGGAGCCAGGAGGACTTTGGATTCCCTGCCATTTAAACTCTTACAGTATTCTCTCTCCCAGAGATTTAGCAAAAAAAAAAAAAAAAAAAAAAGAAGGGTTTGAAAGACACAATTTGAAGATTAATTGTGGTGAAATGACTTAAGGAATACTACCCACTTCCCTTCCCTTCACCCAGGAGTGACAGCTGCCTCACATGAGCAGGGATTCCCGGTGAATAAGGAGGTGTGGGAGACTTCCCTTTCAGTTAACAGGGATTAGTTAACAGAATGGGCTCACTGTAGCCCCTCCTTACAGGGGAATATCCGTAATTTCAGAGCCAAGATAATTCTGGGAGTGTGCCCTGGAAAGCAATGACCAAACGTGCAAACCCTGGTGCCCATCACTGATCCCTGTATTTTGTAGGAAAAGTGATCTGTGGGTGAGAATGACCAAACCTCTGCCCGTGTCACCTGTATTTATACCACAAATTAATTTAGATGCGGCATCTGCTACAAAAATACGCTTCCTGTGTAACAGTCCCTAAATTCTCCACCAGCACCAATTTTCTGAAGGTGTGGGGAGTGTTGTCCTCATTTCACAAGCACAGAAATGGAAGAGCAAAGCCACCCAAGGACCCTGTGGCAGTGACCAAAGTTGGATGAACTCGTTCTCTTCAGCTCAGAGAAGAGAGAATGAAGACAGAGAGATGTAAATCCTGCCTGCCGTGGATAAAATGGGTGAAACACTATTATTTGCTGCTTCTCACATTACAAGGATTAAGGAGCCGTGGTGAAGAAATCTGATAAATTAGTTTAAAACCAGACAAAACAGAGATTTTTCTCCATAATTGAATCTGTGGAATTCATTGATGCAGGATGTTGTGGAGCCAAAAAAACACAGGAATAATCCATCTGAAATCGAAGGCAATTTAACCAACAGGGAAAAAAAATCAAATAAAAATATCTATATCCACAGCTTCTTACCCAAAATTCATCTCGAACTTGTCCCTCCTCTTTTCTATGTCTAAATTCTTTGAGTGGGAATGAACAAACCATCACAGAGCTCTCTAGAAACACGGATATATTTCCAGTATGTAGGCCTTGCACATCTGAATACAGAGATTTTCCTTCCCACTGCGCTCCCAGGAACTTCATCTTCCAGAGAGGGAGGAAGACACCAAGTTCCAGGGAAGAAATGGGTCTGTAAACTCGGTGTTTTTGATGGAGCTCAGCCGATGGCTCCGTCCCACTCAGGAGAAATCCTCCTCCCACAGCCCCTGGGAGAGAGGGAACTCCTCGTGTCCAGCACTCCAGGCAGAAGGAACTCTCCACTGCATTCCCAGCTCCTCTGAACTTCCAACCCCCTTGTATCCTCTGATTACTGGAAGCAGCAGGATTATTGCCACGACCTACTTTCCAGAGTGTTTTCCTGCCACTTGGGGCTGGGGCTGTGACGTGGCAGGAGCTGCTCAAGTGCCACGTGAAGCCCTGTCTGTAATGCAGGTGCTCTAGCACTCTACACATGCACAGCTACAACTTCCCACAAAACAGACACCAAAAATCACGTTCTCTGCTGCTGGGAGGCCCCAGGACACTCCAGCACACGGTTTTTGTGGCTTTGTGCTCCTCAGCCTCATCAACCCTGAAGTCAGGAAAGCCAGAACAAAGCCAGCCAGGATTTCCCCCCCGGCTTTATTAATTAAGCAGCTGTTCCTGTGGGATCAGCATGTGCAGGTTCTCCTCCAGAGGCAAATGTGTGCTGTGCCCTTGAAGAACAGCAAGGTGTTGGCTGTGCCAGAACAATGACAGCAAGGGATCTTCTGTCCTGCCCCGCTCCAGGATGAACTCTGATCCTTCCCACTGTCCATGGATATCCCTTGTTACATGTAAGCTGTCCCCAAACTGCCCTGGCGTCTGCAGGTCATTGTTTCAGACACCTCAAACACTCCAAGGAGTGGTGCCTTTCCCTGTGCTCCTGCCTTTGGCCACGCAGAGCAATGAAAAAGGAGAGTTTGCTCTTCCTAAGGCTGAACTTTCCCAGGAAGATACAGTGCAGGAAAGGTGGGAGTTTCACCTTTCTGCATTGCTTTACCTCTGCTGGCCCCAGCTCTGGAATTAGAGAATCACAGAATCACTGAGGCTGGAAAAGACCTCTGAGGTCATCGAGTACACTCTGTGCCCGACACCCACCTTGTCACCAGCCCAGAGCACTGAGTGCCACGTCCAGTCCTTCCTTGGACACCTCAGAGATGGGGACTCCCCCACCTCCCCAGGCAGCCCCTCCCAATGTCTGACCCCTCCTTCTGGGAAGAATTTCTTTCTGATGTCCAACCTAAACCTCCCCTGGCACAGCTATGTCCTCTCCTCCCGTTCCTTGTTCCCAGAGCCCAACCCCTCCCCGACTCCCCACTCCTGTCAGGGACTTGCAGAGCCCGAAGGTACCCCTGAGCCTCCTTTGCTCCAGGCTGAGCCCCCCCAGCTCCCTCAGCTGCTCCTGCTGCTCCAGCCCCTTCCCAGCTCCGTTCCCTTCCATGCACACGCTCCAGCCCCTCCATGTCCTTGTGAAGGGCCTGGAACTGGGCACAGCACTGGAGGTGAGGCCTCACCAGTGCCCAGCACAGGGGGACAATCCCCGCCCTGGTCCTGCTGCCACACTATTCCTGACCCAGGCCAGGTACCAGTGGCCCCTTGGCCACCTGGGGACACTGTCAGTGCCTGGACACCCCCTGGATGCAGCAGCACTGCCCAGCACTGCCCAGGCTGGGCCATCGGCCGCTTCTCAACCCAGCCAGGAGTGACCCTGTCCCAGCCACGGGCTGCAGCTTCTCCGGGAGCTTCCCTTCACCAGCCACACCGTGGACAATGGATTGTGCCAAAATTCCCAGAGGAAGATTACAGGAGCCTCTTGTGACTCAGCCAAACCCCACAGAGCCTCCCCAGCAGAACCCCTGGGTCCTGTCCCCATGCTGCTGTGCAGGTGTGGTGCTCCAGCCACGAGCATTCCCGCTGAAATGAGCGGGATTACAGTGGCAGAAGGAAAAGATCGGCCACACACTGTTTTATCTGAGGGCCTGCTCTAATTGCTTCATGTAATGAGTGGATTCTTCTCTCCACAACCATGTCTTTATTATAAATTTAATAGGTCTGTAAGTTGGGCAGGGGCTGACCCAGCAGACCTGTTGGGCTGACAGGTTTGAAGTGACATCCCTTCTATTCTAAGTTCCTTTTTGGTATCAGAATAGCCGAGATTTTCCCTGTAATTGTCAGGACAGTTTTAATTACTATCTGAAGAGCTTTCACCCAGAAACATCTCACATTCCTGCTGCCTGGCAGGGCTGTGACAGCAGGGATACACCAAGAGCACTGTCCTTTAGCCCCTGCTCTTCCCCTGTGCTTTCTCCTGCCATATTCCACAGGCAACACCACTGACATCCAGTCCCTGCAATTCCCATCCCTCCACTGCCCCCACTGTTCCCTCAGCACCAAAACAATCTCTCTGTTGCTCTTCATGTGAGAATAAATCACCCCAGCGTCTGTAAAAATGGCAAATGTCAAGTGGGGATGCCCAAAAACATAATTAAATGTAAATTTTAAAAAACATCATAAACTATTAAAATACTTGGTTTTGTCCACAGGCAGGAACTTTTTGTCCCTTTGTGGTTTATGTTGAATAATTGCTTAAGGAAACACAGGGTTCTGTAAAACTTCAGGAATATTCTACGCAACTTTTTTGAAGAGAAGGCAAAAAGCAAAGACAAACTGTACAAGAAATCTCAAACATCTCGGGGTTCTGATGAAATCAAGAGTTGTTGTCAAGTGAAATTCATCCCCGAGTTTACACTGAGTTTCGTACCATTTAAGCACAAGAAGGGGAGATTTGTACCACCCTCTGGAGGTACAACACAACCCTAACACACCTCCTGGAAAGAACAGGCAGGAGAGCTCTCAGGAGCAGAAAATCATCAGGGTTGGGAAGGATCTCCAAGAGGATCAAGTCCAACCTTTGACCAAACACTCCCTTGAACCACATTGTGAAGTGTCACATCCGCTTGTTTCCTGAGCACTTCCAGGGGTGGTGACCCCAGCCCTGCCCTGCAGAGCCTGTTCCAAGGCTTAACCACCCTTCCAGGGAAGAACTTTCCCTGACATCCAACCTGAACCTCCCCCGGTGCAACTCAAAGCCGCTTCCCCAAGGACGGGGATTTGAGGATGGTTGTGTCCTGAAGATCCTGCAGATCCACCTCCCAGGCTTTGCCTGAACCAGAAAATGAAACCTCTAGTGAATAATTTGAAGCCTGATATTGGTTTAAACTCAAAAGACTTGAATGTTTGCTGAGTTTAGTCAGGCTGAAGCTCTTCCAAACCCAGCTCATCTCCACAGTCATTTTTGATGATTAAGATGCTCCGTGGATATTCCTGAGGCCCAGGGTGAGGAAAGGTCCCCCCTGCAAGGACAGGGGGGTGCAGAGTGAGTTGTTTCAGCTCCTTTGCATCCCCACAACCACAGAGCAGGAGGAAACAACACCCAGAAAGTGAAACCAAGCTGAAGAGCACGAGGCAACACCGTAAACAGCTCAGAGCACGAGGAAACTCCGTGGCAGGGTCTGTTTGTGCTTCCCTGGTGAATCCCTCTCCTGTGGAAACGCACAACAAACACTCTTTAAGGAGTTCCAGTTGATGGCACCCAGCCAGGATCACTGATTCTGGGGGAGGGATGGTTGGAGACAGATTTGGAACCAGTCTTGACTGGCACTTATCCTTCTCCCTCTGCTATAAAAAGGGTACATTTGCCTGGGTTGTTTTTAAATGAACTATTCTGGTTAGTTATGGGGGAAAACTCAACGTGCACATTACTAACGAGCCACTGAAAGTCAGACAGTGGGACTGGAGCGTCCACATTTCATCACCCAAAGGGAAACACTGCAGGGGTTGGTTTGCTGACATGAAGAAAACACCAGAATTAGTCACCGACTTTTGACTGGTGTTGTTCTTTCTCAAACAGATCAAAGAAAAGAATTCACACAGGTGTTTCCTGGAGGCAGGGCATGATCTGAGCACAGACCCCAAACTGCAGGACAGGAGGGGCTACCTCGGAGTGGTGAAGTGCCTGGAGCTCCATGGTTTGGGGTAAGGCAGTGGATTGCCTTTCTTGAAAGTCTTACCTCTCTAATCCTGCTTTTCCAGCCCCTCCATCACCAAATGCCCACACACACACACACAGGGCTGCTCCCATGTTTGGGAAGCAGGTAAGTCCAAAATTTCTTGTAGTGTCTTTGTGATTCTTTCTGTTCTCCCCAGCAGGAGCATTCTCAGGACCCAGAAACTGGAAAATCTGTCACGAATTAAATGTGTTTAGGCTTAAATTATTTTAAGACACTCCCTATAAAACTAATAACTGTAATATTTAAGATTTTGTGGTACTGTAAGTTCATTGAGTGTTTCCATAACCACATCTTCGCTGGGCTGTCTCCTTCCTCTCCAGCTCCAGCCCAGCTCTGAATCAGCCATTCCCACTTCTGCCCAGAGGGATATGGAATGTTCAGAGTCTGGGGGGGTGCAGGTGCATCTGGACATCAGGGAACACTGTCAGGGGGCCAAACTAGTGCTCAGAGCTGAAAACTGCCAAGCAGGAGAGGGCAGAGGGACGTGGTGAGCAGGAATTCTGAGCTGGATCACAAATTCTGGAGTGACATAAGGGAGAGCAAGCAGGCCCTGATAGTTTCAGCAAAACAGGCACAAAATGCACCTTCTTGACACTCACTTTGCTTTTTTGGGCTGGAAATCAATTCTTCTTCCTGCAACACGATTTTCCTTGCTGAATATAAAGGAATAGGGCATTCCCTCTGCACTGGAGAGGGGTTTCCTTTCTCAGCATCATCTCTGTGTGCTGCAGAGCCATTCCCAGTGCTGGAGAACTTGAGATCCAAGATAAGGATGGCATGGGATGAGAGAGCCACAGGCTCTGGAGAAGAACTTACTAATAAAACTACCAGGCTCAGGTGGAGTTGCTTTTCTGTGTATTTATGTTATTTATTCTATGTATTTACTTTTAGGCCTGAAAATGTTACTTTATAGGGAGACTTGCCTACGAAGAGTGAGAGATTTGGGAACAACTGAACCAAATTCTCATTCAGAACTCAAACAGCAAAACCAAGAAATAAAAAACCCAAACAAACACAGTTTTCCTTTATCTTCCCCATTCCCCTGGGAACAGGAAACCCATCCTGAAGTTCCCCTCTCCAATCTGCTGACACCAGGCCTTTTCTCCTCTGGGTTCTCCTGACATTTCCATCATTCAAGAGAAGTTAATTTACCCGCCCTGAATTTACTCTCTTTCAGAGACAGGGATTTCAGCAGGGAAGGCTTAGCCCAGGTAGTGCTGCCAGCACAGGGCCCTGCTGACCTCTGGGAGGTTCTTTAACCTCTCAGAGCCTCCCTTTGCCATTTGATGAATGATGATGAAAACCACCCCCCGATAATATGCTTTAAAAAGCAAAGTTATTAAATACTTGGCAATTACAGGATAAAGATTCTTCTGAGCCCTTCAACACGGTCCCATCTCTCAGCAGATGTTCAAAGTGCCCATTGTCCACGTTTGGTGCCCAGGCACTTTTGAAGTGACAAGTTAATTTTCCCGGGAGAACGACACCTTGTGCACATCCCCGGGTGCCCTCCTTTCCCAGACACATGGCCCTTTCTGCACTTATTCCTTCAGCACAGGGAAGCACACACAGTGCTTGTTTCTGGGTCAACCACCCACGGCAGCCCGTCTGAAACGGGAATAAAATAAAGGATCGGTGTGTTTAATTTTTTTAATGTATCGATGTTCCCTTCATTCCTGTTTTTATTCTTTCCCCAATCATTCACCTCCAAGAGTCGTCTCCGACTCCACTTGCTCTTGTGCAATGCTCAAATTACCAACAGCTGATCAAACAGCAGCTCCTGAGCGGTGACCCCAAATTCCTGGAGAAGCACAGAAGACAGAGAAATGTGCCCTGACCTGCTTAACCCCGTCTGCCCTCCCCGGCCACACAGCCTGACCTGACCCCGCTCCTTTTATTCCTCCCAACACACTTTAATAGATTCCACCAGAGGGGAGCAGTGGGGGGGGAAGGAGCCAGTCTGCCTTCATGTCTTATTTCAGGGAAGTGTTTCCTTAGCTAAACATCACAACTCCCAGCAGTGATTTCCACACGGCTGGAATGTTACCTCCCACCTCACCACTGCAATCGCTCCTTTGCCTGGTGGATGCTCAGAAATACTCCCGAGCCTCTGGCAGCAGCACCTCGGAGCAAACACAGCACACCCCTCAGCAAGGATTTCCTGGGGTCACAGCAAACTTCCCCGTGGTGCAGACGAGGGTGTTTGGGAATTTTATCCATCGGTGTGGCAGAAGTGCCACTCTGGATGTGCTGGGAGGGCCTGGGGAGGTGTCAGTGTGCTGCTGCCTGATCCCCAGCGTGATGTAATGATAAATAATCACCCAGAGCTGCAGGAGCAAACCAGCCCTGGGAGGCCAGAGCCAGGATTAGCAGCGACCACACCTCTGGGTTTCAGCCAGTGGCTCCTCATCCCTGACTCCCTGTGCTCCTTCCAAAGCACCGAGAGCCTTCTGTCTTCCCTGGAGACCTGGATCTGCAGGCAGGCTTGGAAACTCGGAGATGTAACAGATGTCTCCCTCCCCTTTAAATCTCTGCCTTTCTCTCCACTTACATAATGCTAATTAATTTGGGCTGAAGATAGCTGAGATCTCTGTCATTCCTTGCTTCCACAGCACACATTCCAGCCTCGCTGCTCTCATAAGCAGTCTGATCAGCACCACGCTGCACATCCCTGCCAAATTCCCTGTGCTGTTGGAATCAAAGCCCAGGCCTCCTCTTGCCCCCAGAATATGAAATATCCCTTGCTTTGGACGGATGTAACGAAGCACAATCATTTCCACCAAGAGGGAAATGTTGTTTTCCAGGACAATAATTCAACAGCATTTCTTGATTACTAGAAAGAAAGTATCATGTCATCCCAAGGAGAAAGATCACACAGGAGGGAAATAAAAGCCCTGCAATGGAAGGAACCCACGCCAGGGAGATCCTACACATGGAAATGCAGTCACAGGATGAAGTTCTACCAAAGGGTGGGAAGGAACTCCTGGGAATGTCAAACCTTTCACCTGAGAAAATGGGTTATCTCATGTCACTCTGCTGATCCAGAAATCAGGATGGTTCTGTAATTTTGGCATCACATGAGGAGAGGGAAGAGTTGGCAACATGAGGCTCTTCAGGCTCAGCAGGCGACAGCAGGGCCAGGCCTTACTGGCAAAAAGGAGGCTGGAAAATCCTGGGACACGGTGACCAGAGACTCCAGCACACCCAGAGGAACAAAGAATCTGAAAGAACTGGGTGATGAAAGAATCCAGCACCCAGAGCTACAGCTGGCACTGTGAAAACTCGTGGTGATTTTTAGGTTTGGGACACAAAACAGCTGTTCCAGCAGACTCAGGAGCCTGAGACCTTCTTTAGGAGTATGACCAAAAGAGTCATCCTGTAATATGATGAGTTCCAGCTCCCAAGACTTTCACAAAACTTGTCCCAACAGTTCAGTAGTGGAAGAGGAAAAAGTCGAGTCAAAGGGCTGGATCCCTGGTTTGGAAATTCCCCCGCACACACCCATTGGGTCTGCCTTGCAACATTTCTAAGCCCAAGGTAATCAACAATCCCTGTGATTAGCAAGAGTCTGGACATCTGTTTGGGTGCTGAACTTGCACACTGTGCTTCCCTTTATTCTGTCCTTGCTCCATATGAGGAGCCCTCCAAGACAGCTCGTTCTGTTTGGAAAGCACAGGACACAGGAACAACATCCCATTCCCAGGAGAGCAGGGCCCCATCACACCTAATGGGGATTTGGGAACACAAACACCCTCACTCTGAACATTTCCCCCTTCCTCCTCCTTCCTCAGCTTCACACCCCAGCCTCTGTGAAGAAAATTGGGAAGAGAGAGGCTGTGGGAATTTGTTCCTCAGGATATGTGTGTTGGTTTTGTCTGGGATAAAGCCAAAGTGCCTGTACTTACTGATCCTCAATCTCCCTCCAGGCTGTTGTTCACTCAGAGCCTCCAGACTTTTAGAATCTCCTCACAAGGGCTTGGCTCTTCCCACTAAACAGACATGGGGCTGAAATTAAAGTTATAGTGTCTGAATCATCAAATGATTTGGCCTCAAATCCCTGGAGACAACCTCCCTCTACAATAGGCATCCAAAGCTGGCAGCCAGGCACAAAAACACCTTCCTAACAACTCAGGCAGTTTGAGACTGTTATCCTTCCTCAAAGGAGCATCATTCCCTCAGATTCCAGCAAAGCTACTGTGGGAGAACAGAAGGATACGTTTCCCTTTCCATCATGCCTTGTTTGTACACCCAGAGAGGGCTTTTCCACTGCTCTGGGGTGGGAAATGGTTGTTTTTAACAGGATGCAGCAACTGTGTAACTGAGGTAAAGCTGTTCAGGATCATGGAATATCCTGAGTGGGATATTCCCGCAGGGACCCACAGGATCATCCAGTCCAACCCCTGGCCCTGCATAGACACCCCAATAATCCCACCCTGTCCCTCAGAGCGTTGTCCAAACCCTCCTGGAGCTCTGGCAGCCTTGGGGCTGTGCCCACTGCCCTGGGGAGCCTGGGCAGTGCCCAACCACCCTCTGGGGGAAGAACCTTTTGCTGAGATCCAACCTGAGCCTGCCCTGACACAGCTCCAGCCCTTCCCTGGGTGCTGTCCCTGCTCACACAGAGCAGAGGTTGGAGCTGCCCCTCCTGAGAAGGATGAGTTGTCCTCTCCGTGCCCTCCAGGACAGTGAGAGCCGGGCACTCGGTGTACCTGGAACTGCAGAGGGAATCTCAGCAGGCAAAATGAAAGAACTTCCTGCTGGAGCCTGGCCAGCCACCACACTTCTCATCTCCTGCAGCAAGTGCTAATTCCCAGTGGGAGGTCAGAGCTCCAGCTGGAAGCATCATTGGGAAGCAACATCCCTGTGAGCAGCACGGACCCTCTGGCTGAGCAGGAACAGCCTGTCTGCTCCCCTCACACACCCCTGTCCCCGTAACTCCCACACTGCAGCAGCACAGAATGACTCCAGATCCATCCTGCACAGGCTCCTGTGGTGTTTCCCACATGGAAAAGCCTCTCAGAGCCCTGCTGGAGCAGCGTGTCAGGAGGGCTGGGCTGGGCTGGTCCTCCCTGTGCACAGCAGAGGAATAATTCCAGCACAGGGCTCGGGGTGGTTCACAAAGAATCCAGGGCACAAGGCTTTGTTCAAAGGAGAAATTTCCTCCTCACCAAAGCTCATAAATATCTTTCAAACCTTAAGCAAATAAATTCGCCGTTTTTCTTGTTGCACAGAACCAGGTTTTCTCAGGGCAAAGTGACAGTGGCTCAGTTCCTACAGAAATCCGGGGTTTGTCCTGTCCCAGCTCAGGGGTTCTCACTGGGGAGAGAGGAGGAGCACACCCAGCTGTCCACATGGGCACACACGGGTCGCCTGCCCCGGGCCTGGGGGGGTTCTGGCACTGCAGAGCAGTTTGGATCTCTGGGACAGTCCCTGGGCACACTGAGGTGTCCTTGTTATCCCACAGGAGAGTCACAGGGTTGGAAGGAACCTTAAAGCTCAACCCATTCCACCCCCTGCCATGGGCAGGGACACCTTCCACCAGCCCAGGTTGCTCCATGTTTATCCACCCTGGCCTTGGACACTTCCAGGGATCCAGGGGCAGCCACAGCTTCTCTGGGCAACCTGGGCCAGGCCCTCCCCACCCTCACAGCCAACAATTCCTTCCCAATCTCCCATCTCTCCCTGCCCTCTGGCAGTGGGAAGCCATTCCCTGTGTCCTGTCCCTCCATCCCTTGTCCCCAGTCCCTCTCCAGCTCTCCTGGAGCCCCTTTAGGCCCTGCAAGGGGCTCTCAGCTCTCCCTGGAGCCTTCTCTTGTGCAGGGGAACCCCCCCAGCTCTCCCAGCCTGGCTCCAGAGCAGAGGGGCTCCAGCCCTGGCAGCATCTCCGAGGCCTCCTCTGGACTCTCTCCAGCAGCTCCACGTCCTCCCTGTGCTGTTCCCCAGGGTTGGACACTGTTCCCACTGGGATCTCAGCTGAGAGGGGCAGAGGAGGAGGTACCAAAGCTCCTCAGCAATAACCCAACAGCTGCTTTCACCAAGACACCCAGGACACTCCCAGGTCCATCCAGGAAGGATGAACTGGAGCTGAAGTCCACCCTGGCTCCCACAGCAGCCTCCAGACCATCCTTCTCCCAGTTTCCCACAAAACACTCACTGTACGCTCACAAAATAAATTTAAAAAAAAAATGAATAATTAAAAAGCAAACTATGTCTTGGAGTTTAACAGCTACAAGGGAGAACGTTCAGCCACAAAAGGTATGGCTTTAATAATTAATCTGTGCTGCTTTATTTAGCACAGAAGCAACTGCCTTAGATCAGAATTAAAGCCTTGTAAATGAGTGCCTTGAAAATGGCCACTCCAAAAAGTGGGATAAAAACTTAGTCACAAAGAGAAGAGGGGGAAAAAAAAGAGGTCTACAAAAGCCAAACATGAGTAGAACTGGGAAAAGGCTTAAAAAAAAAGAAAAAAAAACAACAAACAAAAAACCACACATGAAAATTTTCTTCTTGTTTTCACAGAGTGGATGAGACCCTCATGGATTTATCCATCACTCTGCTGGAATGTCATTCCCAGCTGGAGGAAAAGCAGCTCTCTGGGCTGGAAGGAGAGGAGGCAGCAGAACGTCCCTCACCACAGGAAGCTGAAGGGAGGAGAGAGGGGCAGAGCACACAATAAATAGCACTAGAAAGAGGAAGAAAACTTATTTTTCTTGATGACTTCCCAGTGCATTAATAAAACCTGCTTACTTTGTTTGCTCCTCGGACGTGTTTGCAAACCCAGTCACCACAACACTGGAAAACACCGCAAAAAACACACTAATCCTGATTTCTACCTCCCTTACCCTGAACTACAGGAGTGTAAAGG
>NW_016690369.1:1457052-1461079 GCF_001604755.1 Lepidothrix coronata
TTATAAGGAATGAAATAGGTGTGCAGGACTGCAGAGATTAGAAGGAATTAAAAATTGTGTGCAGGATTAGAAGGAATGAAATATTGTGTGCAGGATTGGAAGGGATTATAAGGAATGAAATAGGTGTGCAGGATTACAGGGATTGGAAGAAATGGAATATTGCGTGCAGGATTGCAGGAATTATAAGGAATGAAGTAGATGTGCAGGACTGCAGGGATTATAAAGAATGAAATATTTGTGCACAGCTACAGGGATTAGAAGGAATGAAATATTGTGTGCAGGATTGGAAGGAATTATAAGGAATGAAATAGGTGTGCAGGATTACAGGGATTGGAAGAAATGGAATATTGTGTGCAGGATTGCAGGAATTATAAGGAATGAAATAGGTGTGCAGGATTGCAGGGATTAGAAGAAATGGAATATTGTGTGCAGAACTGCAGGGATTAGAAGGAATTAAATGTTTGTGCAGGATTGCAGGGATTAGAAGGAATTAAATATTGTGTGCAGGACTGTAGGAATTATAAGGAATGAAGTAGATGTGCAGGACTGCAGGGATTAGAAGGAATTAAATATTGTGCAGGATTGCAGGAATTATAAAGAATGAAATATTTGTGCACAGCTACAGGGATTAGAAGGAATGAAATATTGTGTGCAGGATTGCAGGAAGCATTGCATGGAGGATTAATGCTGGAGAAGGCAGAATTCCAGAGCTCCAGATCCAGCAGGGAACACTAAGTGGGATATTCCCAGTCTTTCCCTCGGACTGGTCCCCTCCTTTGTGGCAGCTGGAGAAGAAGAGGCAGCGCTGGTTGCAAAGGGGAGGAGTTTTCCTCATGAGATAATTCTGCTCATGAGAAATAAATTAGAACCATTTGGAAAATAGGGTGTGTAAGTTATTGCTGCCCCAGGGCAGCAGGAAATTATGAGAATAACAGTGTGTGCCTGTCTTTGGCTATTATTTACCTTGGCATCCATAAGCCATGTGGAGTTGCCAGAGCAACTTCCACACCACACAAAAGCTCCATGTGCATTGTTTCCCCCTCACAGACAGAGATCCCCTCAAAAAATTGGGATAACAGGGTGATTTTGATAAGGAATCCTGGAAGTAGCAGCCTTGGGACGAGTCTCCATCTTTTTCTGGAGTAAATAAATAACTCCTTTGGCTGAAAAAATGTTCATTTCTGCCCCAATCCTGAACACTACAGGTGCCTTTAGGTGGAGTCTGAGCATTATCACACATTCTTAACACACCTTTTCCAGCAGTTCTTGTCACAGGTGAATCCTGCACTGGATGTGAACCCTCGGTAAATCCAGTTTCAGCTCAGACATCCCCTCCATCCTCTGTTTTCAGCCAGCGATGACCCAAGCATTTGCAAAGTCTAAACCAGAAAAGACACTGAAAACCATAAAAAGGGGGAAAAACCAGAACAGGGAGAAAAGCACAAAAACCCAAATCAAACCAAAGCAATTAAAAAAAAAAAAAAAAAAAAAACAACCCACAAAGAATCATAATTTCATTAATCCCATGGGGGTTTTTTTATTTTGTTTTATAAATGTCCTTGCCATTATCCAGGGGCAGAACTGACCTGGGCACCCCTGATTTACACTGTAAAGGGCCTGGCACCTTCTCTTAAAGGTCTCACGTGGTTATTAATTTGATCCAGGAACCAGAGGGCTCAGAACTCGATCCATTTTTCACTAATTTATTTTGAATATTTACAGGCAAGTAAAACATTATGATTTAGACAGGATTCCCAAATTTACAAGATACACACACACACTTTATAGTTTGGAATACACAGCTGGGGATCTTGAGGGTTCTCCTGCAGCTGCTTCTGCAGGACAAAGCCACTCTGCAGAGAAACTTCGGGCAAAAACAGGCAAAATCAGGGAGAGATGCTAAAAAATGAAGCAGGACGGAGCAGGAGCCGAGAGGAAAAAGAGACAACAAAGGCAGCTGCTGGAGATGGAGCAGAGTTTTACATCTAATAACTCTCCGGGGGTGTGAGGTGGTCGAGGGGAGGAAAATGCCCTGAACTGTGAGTGGTTTATGGCCGAGGACTGAGCATCCAACAATATGCAACAATATCCAACAATGGCCAGGGGGTGTATCCTGCAGTGCCACGGGACACCCACAATTCCAGGGCTGCAGCTCCCTCCGAATTCCCCGAGCTGGGGGGACGCAGAGGACAAACACACAGAGCAGATGTTGGTGAGAGAGGGGCAAAGGTCAGAGCTCCAAACCTGGGGTGGCAGGGAGAGGAATTCCAGCCTCACTGCACCAGGGCAGCCCGGCAAAGGGCAGATCCCAAACCCCAGCACCTCCTGGGAAACCTGCACCGGCTGGATAAAGCTGGGATGGAACTCAAACATTTATAGGGGAAGAGATTTTTGTCTCTTTGGTATAAATTCTCAACAACACCAGGGAGCAAGGCCATCCTCAGAGTTGTGTTATTCATCCTAATAAAACCACTGAGATTCTGAGCAGCAAAAGGGACACACGAGCAGGAGTCCAGAGAAAGAGATAAATCGGTTTTTGCAACAATTTTTCATTAATTATTCTCACACAAAGTTCGCTTTCCCCTGAGTCTCTGAACTTTATTCCCCGTTTTGTGTCTGACCTCAGGATCTCCACGTAGTTTAGAAAAATTAGGCAGTCGGAAAGCAGATGGAGGTCATTAATACGAATAAATAACTTGGGTTTGGTTGTTTTTTTTTTTCCATTTGGGTTTTGTTTTTGTTTGTTGTGCTGTGGGGGTTTTTTTGTGACTCTCCCCCGAGCATTCACCATGTGTGGTATTTGGTTTTTTTTGTTTTTCTTGTTGCCCACCACAAGAGCTGTTGGATGGGGGTGAGTGTGAGTGCTTTGTCCACTCTCGAGGTTCTGTAATGAATCTCTCAGTTTTACAATGTTTTCTTAAAGCTCTTGTTTCTGTGGCCACGTGACTGTCTGGAACTTTTGTTTTAGGGGAATAAAAAGTAAGTTTCTTACATTTATTTCTTTTTTCTTGCTGTGGAGAACAGCGAGAAAAGCACAAAAAATTAAACCAAACCAAACCAACAAAAAAAAACACCACCAAAAAAAACAAAAACCAAAAGAATCACAGTTTCATTAATCCCATGGGTTTTTTTTTTTATTTTGTTTTATAAATGTCCTTGCCATAATCCAGTTTAAAAAGTATCACTCAGGAAGCAGATGTTTGTGGAAGGACAGCACAAGATCAGAGCTCCAAACCTGAAGTGAATGTAGGTGGGCAGCTGAAGTGCAACATAAAACCAAATGAATATTTCACGAAACGTGCTGATGAATAGAGATGGCCAACAGCAGGATTTAGTTTTCCAGGAAGGTACAAACCTCCAGGAGACAATTCTGTGAGCTGGGGAGACTTCTGGGGTGATTCTGCAGCAGCTCCAGCTCCCCTGGGAAATCCTGAGCACAAGGAGTGTCACTGAGCTCAGCTCGGGGTAACCGAGCACCCAAAAACCTTCCCTGGGGTTTGGGAGGGTCTAAATTGGGCACCACAAAGCTGACCTCAAACAGCCTTGAAGTCCTTGAAAAGAGGGAGGATCTCTTTCCTGGTGGCCTGGGCTCTTTGGATATGGAAGAATTGTGGGTGGGAAGAACAGAAGGGAGATGGGACAGGCACCTCTGTCCTTGCCCAGGGCTGGGACAGAGCGTGTCTGCTGCAGGTAAGCCAGTCTGTGACTTTGGTTCCTCCTTTATGAGGTGAAGATGGTAAATGTTGACTTCACAGGATTCCCAGCACATTCCCAGAGCAGTTCTGAGATCTTCCCAGGAGGATATTCCAGCCCTGAGACTGCAGCCCCCCTGTCTCCCTTCCCAGAGAGGCTGATTTCAGCCCTGCTGTGTCCCAGCCCCAGGGCAGGGCCCGTCCCTGTGCTGGCACTGCTGGGGCACCTCCAGCCCTGGGGGCACTTCTGGGCCCCTCAGACAAGAGACACTGAGGGGCTGGAGCGTGTGCAGGGAAGGGAACGGAGCTGGGAAGGGGCTGGAGCAGCAGGAGGG
>NW_016690369.1:1461882-1467227 GCF_001604755.1 Lepidothrix coronata
GAGGGGGTCCTGGAACAGGGGGGGTGGGAGCTCCTGGAACAGGGGGGGTGGGAGCTCCTGGAACAGGGGGGGTGGGAGCTCCTGGAACAGGGGGGGTGGGAGCTCCCCTGCCAGCACAGCTCCTGCTGCAGCAAGTGGGAAGGACCAGGTGAGGCGTCAAATGGGCCGGATGCTCACCTCAAACGGCAGCTGCACCTTTAAAGGCAGTTCCTGAATTATTCCTGTTCACACGGAGAGAGCCGGAGCCTGGGAGCTCAGTGGGAAGCTCTGGTGGCTGAGGGTGGAATTCGAGTCAGCCCTGCAAAGCTGCCGAGCAGATTCCTTGGAAACGCCCGCGAAGGGAAAGATCTGTTGTTGGATGGAGGTGATTTTTGGACCAAGGCAAAGATCCAGTGGGCTGGGCTGGAGGTGACACACCCAGCTGTGGTCGAATTCAAACCCCTGAAGCTCCCTGCCGTACACACTGAGGAAGGCCCCTCTTCTCCCGTCCTGTATTTAGGGATCACAAGCATTCCAGGGCAGCAGCCAGCAGGGAAGGACAGGCAGGCACTGAAAGCTGCCCACAGGCTGCTGGGCTGATCCCTGATCCTGTCCTCTGTCCTGGAAATCCCAGAGTTCGTTATCCTTTCACAGAGGAAGAGCAGCAATGAGATAGGGAAGTAAATGTCAAAACTGATTTTGCCTAAATTGATTTAAGGGCAGACTCCCACTGCACTGTCCTTGTGTTTTTCTCCCCATGCCTTTGTCATCCTGCTCACTCTTAGAGGGGGAAAAAATATCATTTTGAATGTATAAAAGCCAGACCACGGGGAAGAATTTAATCAAGTTTTACATCAACAATTGTCATAACCCAAACATCACTTTTTTTGTTTGTTTGTTCTGTTTTGGGGGTTTTGGGTGGGCTTTTTTTTTGGCTAGTCTATCAGTATTTTGTATATTTTGTATTTGTCACAAAGACCCAGCTCCTGGAATCAAGAAATTACTTACCAGTCTTCCCTGTCAATTGGAAGATTGTAGGAAAATCCAGAAAACTGAACCCTAAGGGCCATCCAGCAGGTGAAAGGAATCCTGAACAATCTCTTTGTTCCTGGGATCTGATTTATGACTTTGGTACACTTTGAATGGTCCATAGTCATGCAAAGAAATGAAGCTGGAGTTCTTCCTCTCCTATAAAATTTGGCTTGTAAATCAGTCTGAAGGAGTGGGACTGCAATGTTCTAGGTTTTTCCTGTGCAAGTTTTAAGTTAAAATATTCAGCTCTTTCCAGAAATGATTCCTACATGGGGTCAGGGTACACAAAACTCCTTCTTTTTGTTTCTATGCACCCTTTAGAGTTCAAACTCTCAGCTGAGAACCTACAAACACCGAAGCTTAGTCAATAATGATGTATTTTAATTAGAATATCAGCTCTAAGACAAAGATAAATGTTCTAACTGACACTGGAAATGGTGTGGCCAAACATCCAGGAATTATCATGTCAAGTGCATTGGAATTAAGAATTACAGCATCCTCCCAAAAGCATGGCAAGAAACAATAATATGAGGAGGTAATAACTTAGACTGGTTCACCATGAAATTTCCTGGCACTAATGAGAACAAAAAGCTGGACTTGAAAACAACATCAGTGCTGTTTTTCCATGAGGATCCCTTTGTTTCCTCACCCCATATGAACCCCTCCACGTGGCAGAGCCCCCGTTGTGCTCCCACAGGATCCCTCCAGCCAGGAATCCTCTGTGTCCCACCTCTCCCCACGACTCTGTGGTGGATAAAAGACGAGCCCTGGCACAGCCCATCCGTGGTGGTTCTCTCCTCTGCAACCAACAGGAGACTCAGGATCCAAGGGATGCACGTTAGGGACTGAAAAGAAACAAACCCAACCTCCTCAAAACTGCAAACAGAACCCTCCTCAAGAGAACCAAACAATTATTCCTGTGCTGGTCACAGAGCAAGAGCAAACCCCAGCTGATGGAAGTGTTAAAACCTTTCCCCTTTTTAGAACAGTGGCAGAAATGATGGCCTGGCTGAGAAGGGCTGTCCCACCCCTCAGGTGAAAAGCAGGAACATTCACCTCCAGTTTCCTTCTTCACGAGACTGATCTTCATGAGGAAGGGAGGGAATCGAAGATGCAAGTCCCCTGAGGTTCTCCCAGCTATCCTTGTCCCTTGAATATCCTTCTTTATACTAAGTTTTAGCTTAATTCTTCCCTGTAAGTGGATTTTAATGTATTTTCAGTTGCCAGTCGTACTCCTGTGTGGAGGAAAGAGGGATGACTTCAGAGGAGGGATGGGGGGGTGCAAAGGTGACCAGGACTTGTTGTATCCACTAACTCACAGAACTGTGAGCAGCCCTGTACCTGCCCCTCAGTGTGGAGGAGCCACTGGGATGAGCTTGCCATGGATTGCCACGGGAGTGATTCTTGTCTCCCCTGCTTCTCATCTCTACAGTTAATTCTGACATGTAAAGTGCAGCCACCTGTGGCTCCATCCTGCCAGTGATTCTGTACAACAGCAGCACACCAGGAGATCAAAGTGAGCACCAAATGCAGCCCTGGAGCTTTGCTCTGGACTAGGCTCAGCCTGGTGCCTGGGCTGAGGCCCTGCTGCAAGTTTGGTTCCGTGGATACTCCTGATCCCATCACTGGTTTGGGTCTTTACATCCCAGCTGGGGCTTGTGCTGCTCCTAAAGCAGGATTTTTGTGGAAGTGCCTCCGAAAGAAGCCAAGTTAATGCATTCAAAATTCACTCCAGAGCAGGGAAAGCAGAAGGGATTAGGGGACTCCCTTCAAAACTGCCCCAAATCAAACACTAACTCAGGAAAAGCCTCTTTCAGCTGGAAAACCATCACTGAGGCAGGGGCTCATTATCACACCTACAGCCATCCCAGGCACTACCAGCAGCTCTGTGCCTTCCAACGTGCTCCTTAATTTCCTTCAGTCCCATGAAGACCCTTCCCTAAATGCAGGGAAGCCTCAGATCCCACCCAGTGGGTGGTGGTTTGTGGTAAACCCGTGTCTGGACACCCCACATCCCTTCCCTGAGCCACGGGGAGAAGGACTATTTTAAAAAGCACTTGGATACATTCCCTAGCCACGCACAGGATGAGAGGACTCCAAACATCCCAGTCTGGGCTGTGCTTGGTGACCATCAGATGTAGGAATCCCTGTCCAAGGGAGTGTGGAGGTGACCCTGAGCAGGGATCACCCAATGAGGAGAAAACAGGACACAGAGGTAGAGCAGGTCTGCAGTTCTTCTTCTGTTAATCCTGGTGGATCAAGGAGTTCTGCTTCTACAGCAGAACTGATCTGCTCAGAATTCCCCCTGGAATTCCTCCAAGGCAGCAGTGCCCACGGGAATCCCACCACAGCCAGGACCTTCAGCCCCAAACCTGTCCCATGGCAATATGAGGAGCCAACCCAGACAGACTCTGAGAGGCTCCAAAGACCAAACCCCATGTGAGGACCCACCCAGCAAAGGTGCCACATCCATGGAAAAGCTGGCATGACTTTGCTGCCTTTGCTTTGTCAGCAGTTTGCTGTTTTTTGGACAAAGGTACATATTTGCACTGCACAAGACACTGCTGGGGGAGCACAGGCTGAAACCCTTCCTTGGCAAAACCTCCTTTGGAGCTTCCAAAAGGTTCTAAATGTGAAGAGAAGATTAAGACACATTTTTCACCATAACAAGACGAAGGCTTGTATCTAAAAAAAAAAAAAATCTATAAAATGTTACCTGCCCCTGAGAGGGGAGAGACGGCAGAACCTCCACATTTGAGGCTGTGACAGTGATCCTGCAGGATTCTGTCCTGCTGAACGTTCTCCCTCCAGCAGCAGCAGCTCCCACAGCGCTGAAGGGCAACTGCTCTGCTTTAACACTGGCCTTGCTGAACTGTCTGTGCTTGTCAGACACGAGATGAGACCCCAGACAGGAGCCTTTCAGGACAACTCCCTCCCACTCCCCTCCAGACCTGCTCCCAGCCCAGATCTTCTCAGTGTTCCTCCTGTCCAACCCCATCAGAGTCCAACTCTCCCTTTTCATCCTTCCACATGACAGGGAACTGGGCAAGAGGAGCTGAGGGGGCAAAGGAAGGAGGATGCTTTTGTGTACGTTGAAATGAGAGGGGAGAGAGAATGTTCTGTTACTCTGTAATTATTTTTAAATCCCTTCATAAACCTCAGCTATTTTCCCCAACTAATTTAAGAAACCCCCCCCTTTTTTTTTTTTTTTTTTTTTTCACCTATGAGAAACTCCCAAAGGCTGTAATCTGTTATTTCTGGTGCATCCTAGTATTCCTCAGGTCTGAGCTCCTTTTCTTCGCTGCCACTACCCACTGGTACACCAAAAAAAGATCCCTTTCCTTCAGGGCACACAATCACTGCTTTCCCTTCTTTTTTTTTTTTCCCCCTAAGAAAATCCCAAACGTGTTTCTTTCATGCATCCCTCAATTGCTGATTAACAACTAACTACTCCCACTCTGGAATATCAGTGTATTCCTGGTGTGCTGTGCATCAGGCTGAGGCTGTAAATTCCTCCAGGCAGGCATCTGCTTAACCTGCGTGCTCTAAAAAGATGGAGATTGGGTCAGACTGATTTTTTTTTTTTTTATTTTCAGCCGAGGGGGAGCCAGGCAGAAAGGAATAAAGAACGAAATAAAAGAATAAGATAAGGGTGAAAAGGGGAAGCAAAGCACAGCGGAACGAAGGTAAGAAAGGAGAAATGAAAACACAGGGATTGCTGGAGAGTGGGGATAGGGAGTGAGTTAATACATCTGATGAAAATGCAACATTAGCAAGCACAGTGTGATTTGACAAGTGTGAACAAGCCTCCACCAATGTTAAAAAGCACTACATCTGGCAATGTGTCAATGTTTAAGCAGCACTTCCCTTCCCCTTCCCATGCTGGGATTCTGCATCCTCGATGTTCCCTCAGATCCACTCCTAGGCTGCTCAGGTCTCCCGGAGAGCGTTTGCCGGGTGGGTTGGGCGGGGAGCAGATACAAATCGGTGGTAATTACAGGCACCCTCATTCTCTCTCTCTCTCTCTCTCTCCAGGTTACAAAAGGAAAGATCAGCAAAACATTGCAAAAGGCTGCTCTGCCCCCAGATGCAGGGAATCCCTGAGAGCAGGAAGGCTGGGGTTACCCAGACGGCATCTCACCCACCTTTCCCTCCCCTGCACGTTCCTTTTGCTCCAGCAAATTCACGGCAGTGAGAGCACCTGTCTTCTGGAAACAGCAACAATGCTGGGGCACCAAATTCACGGCAGTGAGAGCACCTGTCTTCTGGAAACAGCAACAATGCTGGGGCACCAAATTCACGGCAGTGAGAGCACCTGTCTTCTGGAAACAGCA
>NW_016690369.1:1467606-1471501 GCF_001604755.1 Lepidothrix coronata
ACTCAGTTTCACTCTCTTTCTTCTTTTTTGTTGTGGGGTTTTTTTTTTCCCTCCCCCTAAATATTTTATTAAAGAAATAAAAAAAAAAAAAAAAAGTGGAAAGATTTGTCCCAGGAATTTCCTGTTGGCTGTTGTCCAGAAGGCAGAGAACACCAGCAATAATGTGAACAATGCAGATTTCTCCCAGGCCTGCCTGGAGCACCATTCCAAGCCCTTCTCCAAGTTGGCTGGAACATGACAGTGCTCTGGAGAGGTTACTGGGCTCCACAGCCAGAGGTTTGTGCTGAGACATTCCAGTTCCTCTCCTGCTCCTTGTCCATTTTCCAGCTTCCAAGTTACAGGAATCCAACACAAGATAAAACATCCCACTGCCACCCAGTGAGGAATCCTTCACAGAGCTGCCTTTGCAAAGATAAAACACGGGCTTGGGTCTGGTGCAGGATGAAATGCAGGACAAGGCCAAATATTACATCAGTGGTCAGTTCCAGGCGTTGGAAAGGGAAGAAAACCTGCAGGAATTCAGGAGCTGGGAAATATTCCCTCACTATTTTTTCCCTGACCGGATTTTTTTTTTTCCCTTTTCCACCCCTTGGCAGGACCTTCCCATTTTCCTCTCCTGTTACCCACTGCCCCCAAGCACCCTAAGATCCATCCATGAAGTGGTTCAGAGAGTTTAAATAAGGAATTGGGCAGCTCATGGAGAATCTGCCTCACAAGTCAAGAGGGAGACACCAGCAGCCTTTCAGGTCATGTGATTAAGACTTTAAGGCCTGAATTTTTAATGTGTTTTATACATTAATGCATATTTAAGAGGACAGATGTGTTTTTCACAGCTTCCATCCGAGGATCTCAAAACATTTCTAAATGAGTTTCCAGTTTAAGCTTCCCTTCTCCACGAGGCAATGGAAGGGATGTTCTACCACTGAGAGACATCCAAGCTCCCAAACGGAGCATGGCAGCAAAATAAACGGTGTTGTTGAGTCCAAACATCCCAAAGTTATGAGTCAGGAACTTGAAAAAGGTACTTGCTTAAATTACAGACTATACTAAAAAGGATACACTTTTAAATTACCTTTTCTTTCCCAGACTTGCTGAGTGGCTGGTTCAAGCTTTTCCCCAGCTGAGAAAACTCGGCGTGTGCCCTTTATGGAGTGGAGTGGAGTTCATATGTTTGCATTAGTGCAGGAGCTGGGACTTCCCGAAAATACAGCTATCCTGAGACTCCATAAAATCAGGAGAGCTGGCAGCACTGAGCTGGGGACAGGAAGGAATGAATGGTGGTGCTGTCCCTCAGAACTCCAGGGGTAGGGAGCACACAGTTCCTGAGGGGAGGATTTACACCAGGCTGGGCTCAGATTCACTCCCTGGAAAAGGAAAGTATCTTGTGAGCAGAAGAGCAGAAGTTCCCAGGTGTGGGATACATCATGATCCCCAAATCCCTCGTGCTGCAGGGTCTCCTGGAGCTGTGCAGGAGCTGCAGGTCAGGACTGGCTCCAGGAATACCTCCTACTCTGCCTCAGCTTCCTGCAGTGTTTGGCATCCACCTGGGAAAACACTGACTCAGGAAAAGGGACCAGGAGCACAGCCCAGGCCGGGGCTGTTACAGCAGGGGGGATGGAATACAGGCAGGGAATACAGGCAGGGGATACAGGCAGGGGATACAGGCAGGGGATACAGGCAGGGAATACAGGCAGGGGATACAGGCAGGGGATACAGGCAGGGAATACAGGCAGGGGATACAGGCAGAGAATGTAGGCAGGGGATACAGGCAGGGAATACAGGCAGGGGGATACAGGCAGGGGATACAGGCAGGGGATACAGGCAGGGGATACAGGCAGGGGATACAGGCAGGGAATGTAGGCAGGGAATACAGACAGGTAATGTAGGCAGGGGATACAGGCAGGGAGTGTAGTCAGGGAGTATAATGAGGGAATAGAGTCATGGGATGTAGGCAGGGATTATAATCAGAGAGTATAGTCAGGGAATATAGACGTGGAATATAATCAGGGAATATAGTTGGGAATAGAGTCAGTGTTATAAGTTATAGGAAGTATATATGAATATATATATATATATGAAGTTATAGGTTATAGGAAGTATAGGCAGGGAATATAAACAGGGAATATAGGCAGGGATTATAAACAGGGAATATAGTCACGGAATATAGCCTGGGAGTATAGTCAGGGAATATAGTCAGGGAGTATAGTCAGGGAATATAACCAGGGAATACAAGCAGGGAATATAAGCTGGGGAATTCAGTCAGGGAATATAGGCAGGGATTCTAGTCAGGGAATATAAGCAGGGAATGTAGTCAGGGAACACAGCCATGCAAAGCACTTCAGTCACTGCCAGAGTGGCCAGTCCAGACACCCCCCCCGAACACCCACTGAGTGGGTGGCAGTGAAATGCTCTGTCCCACAGCTCTGTGCCTGCAGGGACACATCCCTTTTCCGTAACAACTGAACTTCCTGGCAAGGGGGAAGTGGATGGTGGTGAAAGTGGAGCTCGGAACGCTCTGCGTGGGCAGCAGAATTCCAGGCAGGGCTGCTGCCATCCTTGGGATGTTGGCAGCACAGGGGAATTACCAGGGATGACCTAAGAGTGCTATATATACTCACACCACATATGTGGTCATGGAAACCACCACGAAACTGCTGTATTTTCAAACCCATGATATAAATTTCAAACTATTACATAAAGTGGCTTTATACTTTTCCCTGCCAGGGTGCACTGGCCTCCTTCTATACCATTCCCAGCATAGTTACTATAGTAACTAATGCATTGCAAAAGACAGGGAGAGGCTAAAAAGAACTTAAAAAAAATCCTTAAAACTGTGCCTGCCTTCTTCACACCGTGTTTTTAGGGTTTGTAGAGACACTTCCTTTGCTTTCCATGATTTTTTTATGGCCATTTGTTTGGAGCTGCCGGCACCACCTCACTCAGGATCCCGGCATTTAAATTCCCCTAAAATGTTCAGCCCAGCAGTTCCTTGGCCCCCAGTACTGCCTGACCAAAACAAAGGTTTCATCCCCTTCATCAGCACACGACAAGAATTCCCTCCCCCCTCCAGCTGACACCGCCGAGCTTTCGGATCCACGAACGTTTCCACAGCTCGCACCCAACCATCGTCTCCGGGAGGAGAGATGAGCTTCTGGAACCCGTGAAGAGTTGGAAAACTCCACATTTTCTGAGTTCCATGTGCAAAGCAACTGCCTTTGGCTCCGGCAGAGCGGTGTGGGAGTGACGGAGCGACACCAGAAGTAACAGAAACTGTTGCATAACACAGGTCCTAGAGAGGAGAAACCTCGCTGGGGGCCCTCCAAAGGCAGGGAATAAAGGACTTTGAGGCACCAGTTACCCGTGTGCAGGTGCATGTTCACGCAGGGCAGGCTGGTTTTCCACTGCCACACGCAAATCCTCGTGGAAAATCATTCCAGCAGCCCCGGGTTCAGCCCAGTGCCACTGCAGAGCCACACGGTGCAAACCAGCCATGGGACGGCAAAACAGGCACAAAACCAGAAGGGGCTTCCACCAAATCAACATGCCAGCGCCTAAGGATATTCCTGATATTCCTAGATATTCCTGGTATTCCTAGAGCTCACTCTCTCTATCAAAGGAGCTGAGGAAAGAGAACTGCTGACATTGTTTTCACAGCAAAGCCACCACCTGCTGTTTTTTGGTCTAAATGTTCTGCTCTTCGGTGTCTCCACGACGCCATCAGGGAAAGCCACTGTCCCCACCGGGTCCTGCAGAGTCATTCCAGGGATGCTTTCTGTGCCTGACACTTCCCAAACACCATTTCTCCTGCTCTTCACGTTCTCTAAAAAGTAACTCCTCAAAAAGTCTCCTGGGGCTGGGTAGGTTGAGCCACCAGCTTTCCAAGGACTCTGGCAGC
>NW_016690369.1:1473196-1486137 GCF_001604755.1 Lepidothrix coronata
AGGGAGAGGGAGAGGGAGAGGGAGAGGGAGAGGGAAAAGAGAAATCTCCTACCCACTGAACTAATAGCTGTACAAACAGACCTGGAACAACTGGGGAGGGAAGGACTGCCCACAAACTTGACTCTCAGCCCTTGTCCCCTCCTTATCCAGAAACTCAGTGGTCGATTGCAGAATTTTAGGAAGCAACAAAGCAATTGAATTTCCCAGTCAGCCAAACTAAAGCACCTCAAGAGCAGCTACCAAAGAGTTCTAAGCTTTTCCCGGTGAACCTGAATTGACAAGTTCACCTGTATTTCTCATTCCTTTTGATTTTCCCCCCTTTCCCTCAACACACAGCCAAGGCAGCACGCACTCTTCAGACAGCCTAATATTTTTTTAATCAAAAGGAAATTAAAGAAGAGGCAATGATGTACATTCCTTCTGGGGAAAGGAGAAGCCTCGTTCCTATCCTGCCTTAAAATAGCCCGATTGAACTGCAATATTTGCATTACAATTCTGGGTCAGCTGCACCGTGGGATTAGATGTGCACATCAGAGGGTTGTTTAGTTTTTATTTTCAGCCTTGTAGGTTTTTCACATTCCCTCCGTTCGGAGCACACTCCTCCCCACACTGTGTCTGGATGCTCTCCGGAACAATTGCAGGGGTTGCTCCCTGGATATGTGGAGGAAGGAACAAGGCCTAGGGCGGTTTTATTCACCGGGAGTGGAAATCTTTGCTGCCGAGTATCAGGTGTCAGAGGAGACAAAAGAGCCTTTGATTCTTTACAAACATTGATTCAGATTCTGATATTCTCTGTTTTTGTGTGCGATCGCAGCTACAGCAGCTCTGGCTTTTACCTGGGCTGGGTAAAAGGAGCACCAAGAAATGCTCAGGAGGTGTCAGCTGGGAAAACTTTCTCCTTGAACAAATTTCTGCCCCGGCCCAGCACAAATTGCCAAATGATTTCACTTTCCCCACACGCTGTGTGTCGACACAGGAGCGTTTCACACTCCTCTCACATCACCAGCCTGCATGCAAGAAGCAGAGCACTTGTTGATCACAAAGGGAATATGGGGTGATAATTAAAGCTATTTGAGATAATCTGCTGGAAGGGGCTGCAGGAATATGAAATATTATTATGAGCCACGTCCCGAAAGAGTGAACAAATCTTAGGGATTGAAGAGAGCACCCAGTCCCTGCTCCTGAGCAGTGCAGCAATTAGTGCATTCCAGGAATGATGTGCAGGCTCAGCCGGTGATGCACTTCTGTCAGAGTTCTTAGAAACGTGCTCCTCTCCTCGCTGACTCAGAGGCAGGAACGGATTTCATCATCTCTTTTTTTACCTCACGAAATTGCACTCCCTTGGATCAGCTTTTAATGGGAAATGTTTCAGGAAGTCACAAAAGAAAACCCGGATCACGCAGCATAAAACCCTCAGGAAAAACTCTGGGGGGAAACCATTATCAGGCCGTTTCTCCCTTACATTTCCCTACCAAGCTGTACATGAAAAACTCCTTTGATTTTTGCCTTCGTGAATCAAACCTCCAGACATTTCACCCTTTGAGCTGATGCTGATGTGAACTTCCCCTACTCTGTAAAAATCTTCTCTTGGACTAGAATTTACACACAGATTATGTAATTCATAAATGATCAGGGGGGAAATCACAGGACGGGATCTGACTGGAGCAAGGAATACAGCCTTTTCCAGGAGAAGTCAGTGTTCCTCATCTACACCATGGAAAAAGATGTTTTATTTCCATTAAATAGTTTATCCTTCATGTCTCTATATCCTTAATATCCTTAATATCATCCATTTTTTGCTGTAATTTCAAAGGGACCTACTAGTGAATCTTCCCGTTCTGAGAAGTGAAAACACTTTTTTTGATAGCAAAAAAATCTTTCCCTTTATGAACATAAGAAATGGCCCAGACAAGGCCAAGCAGTTGATGAGCTGTAATTACTTTCATGATTCATTAATAACACAAGGGCATGTCCTATTATTTTTGTAATCCCTCCACCATTGTTGCTGATCTGCTGATGCGCAGGAACCTCCCCCACTGATCTCTGCCCCGCTGTGATCTGCGTCGTGCAAGCAGGGGAGGGAAAAGGGCCTTCCAGTTTCACGTCTGTAGAAGGTGTTTGATTTTCTCTGATGGGAAATTCAGATGAAGGAGCCAGAACATGACACACATCCCAACACGACACACACCCCAACTTCATCACCAGCAGGCTGACAGGCCTTACAGTGGAACAATTTGAAAATTCTCACCCTGTTTGACACCAGTCTTTGCTTTGAGTGTCTCTTGAATGTGTACTATGTATTCTAAAAGAAGAAAAAATATTGATTTTTTTTTTAAAGCTACCTACATATGAACACAAACCAACTGTTCCAGTTGCCCTTTGTCTCCCTCACTCTCACACCCAGCTGAGACCTGAGATGGAGAAGCCACAGGTACCTCCTGAGCACAAAACAGGAGCAGAATTCCATGGCAGAAAACAGGACCAGCATTCCATGTGTGTTAATGAAGATGCATCAAACACCTCTCACTGTGACTGAGCAAAACAGGGCTTGAAACCCAGAAGTTTTTGGGAGGGGGAGAGGAAAAGAGAGAGGGTAACACAGAAATAACCCCACCAACAGTCTGGACAAGCACAGATTCCTCCCCTCCTTCGTGGAAGGGGGCAGCACATCCCAAGTCCCACCAGGTTCCCGGTGCTGCCTGGGAATACAACACTCCTTTTTTAGGGATTCACTCTGTTTGATGTTATTGCTGCTAATATCCACTTGGTAGGGACAAAACCCACTTTAATTCCATGCTTCCAGCATGTTTTTCTGTTTGGCAGGGTTGTTATTTAGTCTTCCTTCCTAATGGGACCTGAAAGGAGGACGAGGTGCAGGGGGTTTTGCCTGAGGTTTTTCCCTGGGTATCCCCATTCCACATTCCATTCCCCACACAGAGAGATCCAGGATTAACTCACACTCCCTCTGCTGGCTCTGAGCACCAGGGCACAGGATTCTGTTTTGTTTAGGTCCTACAAAAACAAAACATGATTTACTATTAAGTTTATAGAAAAATAACAGGAGCATTTACGGGAAATTCCTGCTGGAACTATTCAGTCTCCCTGTGAGTCCCTTCCCACCAGCCCTACAGTGACCAAGTCCAGCAGCCCAACAGGCAACACTTCCATGAATTCCCTGCCAGTCTCAAATTGGATGTCTTAGATTCCTACACCATCAGATTTTCACCCCAAAAAAAGCACCTCTGACAGAGCAATCAGTCACTACTATCAACACCTTTTGGGGAAAACCAGCCAGTTACAGTTTTAAGGAGATAAATATGAAAGATGGATGATGAGCAAACCAACAGTGTGTGGAAGGGGAAGCCCAATTAATCCCCTGGATAGCAAGGGGAGCTCACATGGAAAGATTCGGTCCTGCAGGCCAACAAAAAAGGTGTTTCCAACAGCAAACACAATTTTGGGGATAATAAAACCCTCTTATTACAGAAAAGGGCCGTGAATGATGGGCTAACCATGGAATCAGTGCATGGAAGAACAAGGATACTCTCAACCACCCTGCAGCATCATGCAAGAACCACCTCCCTGTCTGCATGTGGAACTCAAAGGTCTTTTCCAGCCTCACAACTGGCCCTCCTGCTCCTCCCTCAGCACAGCTGACAGGTTTATCTTCCTGAAGAGTCCTCCCCTGGGTCAGCAGTAACTGCTGACAGGGATCTCTGCCTCCCAAACCCGCTGGGTTTGCTCCAACCCCGTGTCTGGAGGGATGGAAGGATCCTGTGCTCGCCCAGAACCTCTTTGCCAACAGTCGGCTTTTATTTCTGCTGTTCCTCAGGATCCTCCAGCTGCAAGGCCAGTCCCTCTGGGAATCTGCTGCCATGGCTATGGGAGAGGCACTGACCTTCCATCTCACCCAGCCTGGGAAGAGAAGCCTTGGAGTTTGGCAGGACAGCACCAGCAACACTGAAATAAAAGACTTTTGGACCAGGAGATCCGAACACAAACCTGCCATAATATTCTCTCAGTGCCTACGGAAAAAAAATACACAGTTGATTTTATTCCTGTCTGAGCCTTCTCCTCTCTCTTTTATCCATCATTCTAACAGCTTCTCATCACTTAGAGCTCACATCTGCTCCTCCCAGGGCGTGTGGATGCAGAGAAAAGTCAAACTCGTTCTGTCCCACTGCAGGAGTGGTCACTGCCAGTGACAAAAAGCTTCCAGGAGCTCCAAAACCTGAGGGCCACGAAGAGGTGTCTGGAGACAAAAGGTCATGACAATGACAAACAGACCTAATGCATCCTGTTCAGGGCACAGCCAAACCCCCAGATGCATTTCTGGGGATGGCAGGAAGCATTGCTGAGAGACTGCAGGGAGACAGACAACAAAAATAAACTATCTTAGACTCCTGTCTTTCAAAATTAGGGGCTTTTTCAGCTCCTTAAGCAGATCCCATCAGAAGTCAGCTCTCCTCAGGATTTCTGATGCTCTTCAGTCTTGAAGCATTTGGGGCTTGAAGAAAAGGCACGTGATTAGGAGACAGGAATGACAACCTGAAGGACACCTGTGCTCAGGAACTTCTACCTCCCCCCAGGAATGCTCTGGAAAGGGTCTGTGCTGTCCATCCCTGGTGGGAATGGCTCTGGAAGAGAGTCCTGCACGCAGTGGAAGTGTGATTTAGGATCATTTCCCTCATATTAACATCACCTGGCAGGTCAGTGCCCACTCACTGCTCTCCAAGGTGACCCTCTGCTCTCCTGAGGGGGAGGCAGCACGATCCCTGGAGCTGAGGAGGGGAGACACAGCCACAGCTCCCCAAAACAGAGCAGCTTTTCCTTTCATATATTAAATAAAGCTGCCTTGAGGCAAAAAACCTATTCAATTACCACCCAGATGAACGAAATGTCACATGGGGCTCTGCAGGGATGTACACAGGTAGAAGGAGTGTCACTTTTATGGGCCAAACAAAGGCCCTGAGGTCTAAGGAGTATGTGACCTATGGGGTTATGACAATGAAAACCACACATCAAGAAACAAATTCATCCTAAAAGGAAGTACAGTAAGTCCACCCCTGTTTCCTGTGTTGGCTCAGCAGCCAAGTGCTGTGTGGTTGGAGCTGGCAGCACCCGGCACAGCCTGGCACTGACACATCTGGATGGACAGTGTTCACTGCCAGGCTCCCAAGGGTTGGCATGGAGGCTGGGAAAGGCTTGCTCAGCGTTTACCTTGGCTCCACAGGAGCCCTTGGGAAGTGTGTGCCAGCGTGGGAACAGGCCAAGTGTGGAACTGCACGTCCAAACTTCAGGCACCTTCATCTCAGCCAGCCGGGCTTTGCATTCCAGGTTGGGGCAAGAGCTCTTTTCTTGTGCCCCTTTCTTCCTTATTCTGTCACATCTGCCCATTTGGACACAAACACAGACTTCCCTGGCCTTCTCCATCTCTGTGAAAGAAATGGAGCAACACAAACCTCACAGCACAAGGCCAGGACTTTGCCCAAAAGTATTGCTCAGGATAAAATCACGGAATCAAGGCCTGGAAGAGCCTTGCAATCCAGTCCTTCTTCCTGCTCTGCAGCAAGATCCATTTGTGCTTGTACAAATTCTTCTAAAATCCTTCAACACCCCTAGGAAATCCATTTCAGTGCTTTGTCACCATTACCACTGGCAAAGGTTTCCCACACTCTTGTCTGAGGCTCCTTGCCCGACTGTCGGCTGCTTTTTTCTCGGTTTATCCATCACGAAGAAAAATGGATCCCTCCCCTCTTTACATCAGCCTTTCATGTACTCAGAGACTAATAATTCTTTATCCAACTATAAAAGGGACCTGATATATTTCTTCTTTTGTTTCAGGAAAATCACCAAGAGTATTTGCAGAGTCTCTGAGTTCTAAACCTCCACCAGTCACCTGAACACTCAGGTGTCTTCTCCTTGTCTCACCCCAGACCTCACTGCACCAGTTCCAGACCACGAAGATCCCTACAAATCTCTGCTTCTCCAATTGAATCCCATGCAGGAGCCTTTCTGGTAAAAAAAAAAAAAAAAAAAAAGGAGGAATTGGCACCTCTCAGGCCCGAGAAGCGAATTTACCATTATACTTCTCTGAGTTTGATTTCAGTGGAGCCAAAGCTGTTTCTGGTGCTGCAGCTTCCGTCCCTGCTGTTCCAGCTGTTCCCTCAGCTCCTGCCAAAGCGTGAGGGAGCTGGAGACTTTGTGGTGTCTGGGATGGAGGCTTTACATTCTCCAGAATTCTGTAGTTTGCTGCAAATGAATTGGACAGGTATGAACTGACAGATGCTCCTTCCTCTCCTGGGTGGATGAAGGTCGGGCACCAGAGTCCCTGTGAGGATCCCAGAGGCCAGACTCAGCTCTGTGGTGCTGTACAAGTGCAAAGCCCACAGAGAAATAAAAGATGGACAGCTGAGAAATGTCTCAAGCTGCATTTGATTCAGTCCTTCCAATCACTGCACGTTGCATCTTCGTTCCAGCAGAACTAACTCTTACGAGGAGAAGATTTCAATTAATAATTCTGCTTTTGCAACACGCTGCCTTTGTGCTGAAAGGAGTTAGGAAAGCCCAGTGTAAGGACTTGTCCTGCTGTAGGTGTGAAGCATTACTGAACACCCAGTAATGCCAGAGGCCCCACAAAGCAGAAAGGAGAAGCAGGACTGCAGGTCTGGCACAGAACTTCAGCACAAAAGGCAGGCAAATGGGTGAGGACCAAGTCACAGTGTCTCCAGAAAAGTCCAAATCCCCATTTTCAAGCTGTCCTGGTACTTCAGTCAATACCCTTCACATGAAATCTTTTAACTCAGAATCATTGAACTGCACATCTAATATTTTTAGAATCCCACCAGAGTAATAGAAAGTTAACATTTAAAGGTTTAAGGTCTAACTAAGAAATCAGGTATTCCCGACCTGACAGAAAATTTCAGGCAGGAATCACCTCCTGCAGCCTGCTCCCAATAACCCAAAAACACCAGCAGTGCTGATGAACCAACCCAAGCCTGGTTTGCCTGCAGTGATCCCTGAGCATGTGAGTGCAGTGGAGGGGAGCCAGC
The DNA here is from genome assembly GCF_001604755.1 of Lepidothrix coronata. Classification (NCBI taxonomy): domain Eukaryota; kingdom Metazoa; phylum Chordata; class Aves; order Passeriformes; family Pipridae; genus Lepidothrix; species Lepidothrix coronata. Next base: position 1,480,249 of record NW_016690369.1, read on the forward strand.
CCTGCTTGCAGTGCATTAGTGCCCCATCAGCTCCCTGCCAGAGTGAGCCATTACTGACCCAGAGTGCTCTCCTGACGGCTCCTTCTGGGACACAAACCCGGTGCTTTCTGAGGGGGAGTTTGGAGGATTCTTCCCTTTCTGTTGGGCACTCCCTCGGGCTCCCAACCCTCATGCATTATGGAGAGGATCTTAATGGAGAGTGGCTGCCTGGGCACTGCTGCTCTGAGCTTTTCCCTCCTTCCCTCTTGTGCAAACATGGATTTTATTTCTGTTCCGTCCTATGAACCCCATTAAACCCCGATTTTGCTTATTGCCAACAGCTTTCTTCAAGCTGCCTTCCCCCCGAGGATTCTCCCAGGCTCAGGACAAACCCATCTGCCAGGACCTGACCTGCTGCCAGCCCAGCCCACTTGGACTGGTCCCCCCTTTGTACTGGGAGAGCAGCTCCAGCTCACTGTCACCTCCGTGGCACTGTGCAGCTGTACAACCTGCCACCCTGCTGCCCAGCTGTGCCCTGCCTGATCAAAAATGACAATTCCTGTACAGAAATGCCCTCAAATGACATCTCTGCTGTAACACAACACCAGAACACTCTGCAGCACCTGCCCACGGGCATTAGTGGTCTGTGCAAATGCACCCGTGATCCCACTTCAGGCAGAAAAGAACCTGCTTATAAAATATTTGTCAGCATCAACAGACAATTAATATACAATAACCTCTTAATGAAGAGTCTCCTGGGTTATAATGAAGCTTTGTAGCTATGTCTTAATCTTCTTTAGCTGAGAAACTTGGGGTATTTTATGAAGATTATGAAACCTCACCGTTGTCAGACACAGAGGAATGTGAATGGGTTCATGCTTTTCCTCCACATTTAATAAACTCAGTTTTCTCTGACTCCTTGGAAAAGAAAAACCTCCAAGAGGGTGCAGTGAGGGTCTCCTCATCTTCTCCTGGTGAGGATTTTGGCTGTTAAAAACAGAGAGCTGTTGTTCTGAAAACTGTGTCAGTGTAGCTTGATAACAGACAACAAGATTGTCCACTCCCCACAAAGAGAAGATCAGCTCCTTTCTCCTTGATGGTTCCTGGCCCTGGGCTCCACCACAAGTGGATCTGAGAACTCTGTAGAATTGTGCTGCCTTTGACAGACAAACAGGTGGAGGCAAGAGGCACTTCAGGTGTGGAGGGGCCTCTCCAGCAGCAGAGCTGTCTGAAATCAGGCAGTTTAGCAACACTCGAACTCCCGTGTTGAGGCTGTTTCCAAAGACAACGAGCACTCAGAGACGTGGACACTTCTCTCCCCACAGAGGCTCTGCTGGGAAAAGGCAGGTTCCACACTAAAGCTGGAGAGCCCACTTTATTTGTAATATTCTTTATCTTCCTTCTCCTACCTGAACGTTTCTACATAGAGGGATTTCCCTTTTAATCATCCCCCTGTAACACCAAAAACAACATCCAGCCTCCCTTGAGCTTCTCTGCTTTTACTTGGTGGAATCCATCCACGAAGGAGGAACAGAGTCACACTAAAATGATCAGAAAGCCACGGTGGAGATATAGGAAGTAATCCAAACTCACTTTGTAGTTAGAGATGGTGAACTCTTTGGAGCCAGACCACGTGTGGCTGTTCTGAGGTCCTTGTTGAGCTGTATAACTGACTGGCACATCCAGGCAACAGCCAGCAATAAACGTAATGGCACTTTATAAAGTGTGTCTATAAAATGGTAGCAAGATAAACTGGAAAAACAGACAATAAATTGTATTTTTTCACGCGACCCTGGACACCTCACTCGTGTTCTGTACATAACCCTTCTCTCCAAGGACTTATCCTGTTCCAGACTCCAGGAACAGTTCGAACAACAGCTGTTATTTAAAGTACAGAATGGGAAAAACTGCCACGGGCTGGTTCCCATTGATTTTTACACGGGTCCAGAGTGCAAGTCCTTCTTGCATTAATGTTGAGTTTAAAGATCTGTTGCTTTAATCCCAAGGAGTGGACACGGATGCTGCAACCCACCGCTGACAAGTGCTGGGAAAGGCAGAATTCCTGAGGAAGGAGAAGCACGGCAATGACAGGGCACTGAACAAAACCTCCTGCTCAGGGAATCCTGGAGGAACGAGGGGCTGCTGCTCCTCCCACCTGTGAACAACAAACCTCGGGTTTAACTGCAGCCTCTGGGCATTGAGAGAGTTCCCCTGAGTTCAGAGCAGGGCAGGAAGCTGCTTTTACTTGGGGGAAATCCTGAGCAAAAATAACACGTCTGTGTGCTCTGCAGCACGGGCAGAGCGAGCTGAGCATGGCTGGGGTGTGCAGGATCCTCTCTGGATCTTGCTGCTCTCACCCAGCTGCCAGATTAATGCAGGAAATCCTCAAAACCCAGTACCAACATATCCAAACAATATACTTCTTGGAGGGAAGTAAAAGACATAGCCAGGGTGACACATGTACATGGGTTATCTTGAGGAGATAATACCCCAGTTACTCCTTAGCTTAGGCAAGGTCAAATAAAGGAGCCCAGTTCTCCTTGGGGTAACAGAATTTTTTTATTTCCCTTCACTGGCCACCACTGTTTCTGCCTTAAAGCTTTCAGCACTTAAAGGCCTCATATCCTCCAGGATAAGTATGACACAGACTAACTGCTGCAATAATACCACTCCCTGGGTGAATGCTTTTACACTGGAATAAGCATATCCATATGTAAGAAATGCTGGAATGGTGAGAGCGTTGGAATTGCCTCTCTGAGGGTAGGTCAGAAGAAGTTTCTGTGTGGACAAGGCCAGCAAGGTTGGATCCATCACCCAGCCCCAAAAGCCAGGTAAGTCACCCTCCTCCCCAGATCTGGCAGCACAGGCAGCGTTCCAGTGTTAACTGCTTTTTAAACACTTTGAGGAACATAACTGCATCTTTTCCAGAGAAACTGGGGATGCCCCATCCCTGGAAGTGCCCAAGGCCAGGTTGGATAAACTTGGAGCAACCTGGTCTAGTGGAAGGTGGAATGAGATGATCCTTAAACCCCTTTCCAACCCAAACCACCCCATGATTCAATCATGTTCTCCTGGTCCACACCACGAGCACCAACAACACGGAGCCAACCAATTTCTAACTCCAAAGCACTGGTTTCCAGGTCTGATGGATTTCTAAACAACATCCTTATGATCACACACACAAAGGCACTTTTATGTAAAGGAAGACACTTTTAAACACCTCTGTGCTTTGTTATTCCCTGGCACTGTGGGTGGGTGACACTGGAATGAAGGGACTGATGGAAGAGGAGAGTTGGACCCAGCTTGGGAAGTTCTGCAGGCACAAAAGGCAAGCAGTAATGGCAAGCAGATGGCTGAAAAGAGGAACCAAAGCAGAAAGGGGGGGTAAATGAAGTTGCTTCACACACAGACACACATTTCCAGGGTCTCACTGGCAAACCAGGACAATGAGTCTTTTGTAGAGGGAATGAATTATACAACATAAAGCCATATCACTGCACACACAGAGCTGCACGAAGTGAAGGCACTGGTTAGTAAAAGGACAGATCAAGAGGCACTAAAACTGCCCAGGAAGTCTCAGTGGTGTGTCCTGCATGGGGACACACGGATGGCACGGTGTTGTTTGAGGTGGCCAGGACTGTACCTTATCCCATGGGAACACCACAGTCCCTTCAGAGCAAAGAGCCAGTGCAGAGCCTCTTTTCAGCCCCAAAGTGCAGAGCCTTGGGCTCTGGATCAGAACAGTTCCAATTCTATCTCCAGTCAAACACAAAGCCCCAAGTGACTCTAAGAGGCAGTGGTGGCATCTGTGCAGCTCAGGAGGCCACCAACTGTTTCCATTTTCTAATTGCTACGTCTCATTACAATAAAGAAAAAATCACTTCCTTTTTTGAGTCACAGATGTGAAAGGCAGACCTTGTTGAAGTGAAAGGATTCACAGAATCCAGAGGCCTGGATTTTTTTCTTCTTCCAACTATTCTGCAGACTTCCAGTGCAATAACTTTCACTTTCTTCCACTGAGTTTTGGAGGACTTAATAAAAACTCCTCTTGTGAGGTATTTTCTGTATTTTGTGACAGTAGAATGCACTTAAATGAGGACCTCAGAATGCTTTGTGAGCATGGATTTGTTATCACAGATTAGAAAGTTTGAAAAGAAGAGATACTCAATTTATTCTATAGGGCTGATTTTTTTGTGTTAACTTTACTTTTAGAGCATTGAGCAATTAGGAGATACTACACAGTATTTGAATATCCAAAAATGTAACCCTTGATTAAATCATGGGTACAAGATGATGTTCAATTCACACAGTTCTGCTGAACTTTCAGCCTTTCTAAGGCATCAAAGCAGCACGCAAGTCACAAATTTTGATTCAGCCAGAAAGGAGATGCCACTGGTAAGATCAGCCACCCCATCACGGGGTTTTCAACCTGGTGCCACACACTTCTAAAGAAATGGAATTTAAATTTAACCCAGAAGTAAACTGACAGGAAACTGTGATTCTTTACCAGCTGCAGCATCTTCTTGGGAAACCTCCTGTGAACACTTGAGCACAGCTGGCAGGACAAGGCATGTTCACTTTGTGTCCAGAAATATGCACTCTGGGTGTGGCACGAGGAACAAGGTCAGGGCACACGTGCCTTCAAGCCTGGTACCAGCTGGGAAGTGCTCCCAGGAGCAGGAGAGCTCACCTGGGGAGACACAGAGCAGCACTGCTCCTCTTGGGAAAGGGTTTCCCATGCCACACCACCGTGGAAGTCACCGAGGAAGACTGTCTAGAAGTTTTACTCAGAGGTTTTTAAAAATCACAGGGTCCGAACCTCGGGAGCCAGAACCCAAATTAGTGTGGGAAAAACCCCACGTGACAGTTTTTGCGAAACCAATTCAGAGGAAACTCCATCCCATGAAAGCCACCCCGTCCAGCAAAGGAGTTCTGCAGAACTGTGGCAGCAGGAAACACACGTCCTTCCCCCTTGCAGGAACTCAGCCTGGCCGTGCTGGGGGTGGGGGGATCTCCAGGGTGTGAGTCACCCCCAGGGAGCTGCCACTTCTGGCCTGGGGAACTCTGTTCTTGCCTGTTCTTGCCAGCAGCACGTGCACAGCCACAACTCTGGGGTTTCAGCCCCCTTCAATCCCAACTATCCCTCCTCAAACTGAGCTCACGCTGACCCCTCAATTACAGTCACCTCAGAGCAAGGGACGTTCTGGGGGGACACCAGAGCTCTGCTCTTGTCAGGAGCTGACGCTCAGGACACAGGGGGGTCATTTCTGCTCCTTGTTTCCACTGCAGGGGTCAGGCTGCAAACACACAATTGCTCTGCTTATGGTCAAAACTGAGGAAGGGACCGGGGGGCATTTCAGATTTCATGGTAAAGAAACAGAGCACAAATCGACTCTTTATAAAGGTCAAGTAAAAAAACTGGATATCTTAAAGGCTTCTGCTCCGTGGTCAGTCCTGTTTACATTTATTAAAAAAAAAAAAAAAAAAAAGAGGAGAAAAATGTTGTCAACTTAACAGATGATCTGGCTTGGGACAAAGGAGAGAAAAAAAGAGAAACACTGCATGTGCAACAAGGTCTGGGATTTTAAATAATACTGTTTCTAGCAATGTTCCTCGATGGAAGCTATTACACTGCCCTTTCACAAACCATTAAGACAGGAATAAAATCTATCCAGCTTGGTTTGTACATAACCTGAAGGTTCCAGCACTTGCCACATGTTTGTGAATTAGTGGGTTATGTGCTGAAACAGGTATTTAAGATATAGAATTCATCCTCTAGGCTAAAAATGCGTAATGTAACAAATAATACCCACACAGAAAATTGTATTTTACATTCCTTTCACATGGACTAAACTGTGTCCCATGTGAACTGACTAAAGAGCTTTGCAGCAATTAAGAGAAGGGGAAGGG
>NW_016690369.1:1488118-1494715 GCF_001604755.1 Lepidothrix coronata
AGGGAAGGGAAGGGAAGGGAAGGGAAGGGAAGGGAAGGGAAGGGAAAGGGCACAGCCCTGGGGACAGGCAGCCCTGATGGAAACAACCCCAATGTGCACAGCCACAAACACAGAGGCTGGGCTGGCTCCTACCCCGCAGCCCCGCTGCAGCTCCGGGGTGTTGGTGGGGAAGGAGGTCACTCCCTTCCCAGGATCACAACCCATGTCACACGGGGCTCAACAAGCCCTTCAGAAAAGGAGCTGTTGCCCCCACAGGTCCATCCCCTCCCTCTGCCCCAGCCCTTCCTCCCAATCCCCCGCCCAGGGGCACCAGCACTGGTGGGGTTTTCACCTCCTCCTCGCAGTTTCACACGCAGACCTTGGCTTTGACATTTGGAGACATTTCCTGACTCTTTTTTTTATTTTTCTTTTTTTTTTTTTTTCCCTCTTTAATGCTCTTTCGAAGCCAAGTTGCTGAGTGAATCGTAAAGGAAGAGAATTCCAAGGGCTTTAGCTCCTCTGCTGTTCCCAGGGCAGGTCTGGGCCAAACCAAACCCCCGCTGTGCCAGCAGCAGTTACTCACAGTCAGGGCCCTGCAGCTCCCCAGTCCAAACCAGCTCCCATTTCCCTCCTCAGATAAAGCCTCCACAGGGATTTCTCACTCCTCCAACTGCATCCCTTCCCATGTTTGCCTTGAGTCACAAAATAGCCAGCAGGAAAGAAAACGGTGAGAAGGTAAATATTCTGTCCTGGGCCCAGCAAGTCTCTCTCTGCCCAGACTTTTCCATTCCCACCCTCGTTTCTGCTTCTCAAGAAAGGATTTGTTCCCAGTTTCAGAAGCCAGTGGTTTACACGGAGCCTTCCCCTCCACCACTTCTGTTCTCATAGAAAACTTGGATGCCTCGGTCAAATTCCTGCGAAAAGAATTCAAGGAACAAACGACCACTGCTTTCCTGATCTCAGGGTTTTGGTCAGACAGGACTGAAATTGGACATCTGGGCACAGTAGGAGATTAGTCAAAGTCAGGCTAGAATTACTTTTACTTTCTGGAAAGAAGTTTATCCTTAAAGACTGAGCCACAGCAAGAAACATGTTTCAGTTGCTCTTTCATCAAAGAAAATATATTACACAATTCAAAATTGTTATAAAAATTTCAATAAGATTTCACAGTACTTTTAAGACTTTTCACTATGTTTCCTTCACTCTTGTACCAAATTTAAGTGATTTTGCCCAGGCCAGCCTGGACACTGCATGGGCAGCAAGAGCTTTCTGCCCTGGCACCTTTGGTCTGGGAGGAATCTTTATCCATGTTCAGTTTTGGGAGTCGGGCTGGCACTTGCAATCAGGGCTGAAAAAAGCAAACAACAGCCCTTATCCCCAGGAAGAAAACCCTGGAACCTTTGGCTTTCTGGTGCAGCTGGTGGTTCACATCTATTTTACATAAGCATTTACACCACAGTTCTGGTGACCGTGGTGTTTGCAGGGGGTGAATTTTAAATGTTTATGGGCAAAGGTCTGTAGGGGAACTGCCTGAGCATCTGATCAAGCAGCAAATACAAACAGTGCCACGACAAGTTACAGTTTGGGTGGTTTTTTGGTCAAAGTAATGGCATACAACTGTCCATAAGCAACTCTGAGAGATACAACATTTTCCAAACTTGGAAAAAACCCCAGTCTGATCATTCATACTGCAAAGATAACAAGTAACACAAAGGAAATTGGGTATTTTAAAAGGGGAAAATTATTCCCACAGTTGCCTGCTCAGCTTCAGTACAGAGGGTGGAAACTGGAGCGTGGAGCTTTCCATGAGGTATGCTTGGAAATATTCAGGAAAATCCCTCTCTCCTTCCAGCCACAGCCACCATTTCCCTATGTATTTTTTTCACCCTGTCTTCACACTCCAAGAGCAATAATTTTGTCCCTGGAAAGGCTGGGCTGAGAAACAAAAGCCTTGAACTGCTCTGGACTCCTGTTCCCCTTAGGAGAGAACCATCATTCCCATCACTTGGATCCTGGAACAGCACCACTGCAACCACAGGGCTTCCCATCCCTAAGGAATCAGGGCAGTGGTTACAGCCCCCTCTCCCTTCCATCCTGACCCTTTTTTCTATTCTATTCCTCCTCTATTTCTGTAGGAATCCGACTTTCCCTTTCCCTTGCTCCCGTTCCAGCTCTCTCCGTGTCTCCCAGTGGTGCTGGAACTCGCAGCAGGGATATGATGGATGATCACCTGTCCCAGCCTGTTTATTATAATCCAGACAATCAATAACACATCCCCAATGCCTCTTGTCCCGCTGCAGATTTCCACTCTGGGCACAGAGCACATGGAGCCTCCTTTGCCAAGTGCCTTTCCGTGGGCACAGCAGGAGGATTCCAGCCTGGCTGTTCCAACAGCTCTGTGTGTGTGTGACAATGTCCTCACTTGCTGCCACAGATCACATTGCTCCAAGGCATTATTTGTTGTGCTGGGCAGGCTCAGGCTGCCAGAGGACAAAGCTGTTCCCCCAGGCAGGGAAGGTGGATCACACGGCAGGTCCAGCCCCAGCACCGTCATTTTTTAACAAGTTTTTTGTTCCCCACTGCTGGGAATCCTCGTACCCTCTCCACCTTTCCTCTTTCATGGGTGACTGCCTTGTGTTAAAGGGCTGCAGAGCTCCTGCACTGACAGGGGGAAGTGCTGGTGGTGCAGTTCAATAATCCCAGGGCAGCCAGTGATTTAATGAGAAGAGAGGAATTGTGGAAAAATGAGACCAGGGGGAAAAGCAGAAAGGTTGTGCAGCAGCAGGTGCTGAACCTGCTGGGAAAGGGTGAAGTGCATTTCCCTGATTAATTGAGTGGCAGGGTTCTCTCTTCCCTCTGGGCAGAAAGGAGGTGGAGGATACTTCAGAAAAGAGGACACAGCACATGGAGTGAGCAGCCCATCCCGGGCTTCAGATGGAATACTGGGTTTGATCTGAAGTAGCCAGAACTACGGGGAGAGAAGGGAAGACCTGAATTTCCTGTGTGAGCTGTGTTTATGAGCAGGTTCTAAAACACACAAGCTTCTGCGAGTGCAGGTTCCAGAAATCCTGCATTCAGGATGCTACAGGGGCACAGGGACACACACACACACGTGCAACACACAAAAAATGTGCAGGAAGTTTCCTCTCCCTTAACAGGGGAGGAAGGCAGGGAAAGGAAGACACCTTTTCTCAGGAGGAGCCAAAATTCTAACACCTTCCTGTTAACTGGAGGGAAGGAACAGGAGCAGTGCCACTAAACCACCTTGCTGACCTGGGCTCGCTGTTCTCTCACACGCCAGTCAGCTGCTTCCCTCCACCTCTTTCTGCTCCACCCAGACAGACTGGTTTGGGGTTGGTACCTAAGTTGCACCCACAGAACAAGTCACTCCTGGAAGGCTCAGGCGGGTAGAACTTCCACAGGCTGATTTTCTGAATGCCAGTCTGGGCTGTGGAGGTGGCTGAAAGCTCTGAGTGCAGCAGTTCATCTGCCACGTGAACCACTTCACTCAGCTGAGATTATCTGTAATTATTCGACACCTAAACGGTTAAAGATCTGCGGGCACAAAAATACTGGGCACAAAAATTTTCTTTTCTTCTAGAAAAGAAAAAAACTAGATTAAAGGATGGGTTTCCACCCCCTTCAACAAACAGGACTAACCTTGAAGGGGGTGCCTGTTGTTCAGAGCAGTTTTCTTATCAAGGTGGAGGGCAAGCACTGAGGCTTCCCAGGCAGAGGAATGGTGTGGTACTGGTAACAATTTTTAGGATCTTATGAGCCACCTACCAGTGTTTTTGTCAGCCCTGTGTACACAGGAGGGCAGAGATCCTTTATTCTCCCTCACAAAATAAGGGCAAAACACAGCATTTAGCTTTCAGATGGGGGCTGTTCCCTGTGTGAGCACATATTATGGGGTGCAGCCGCCCATGAGAGCACAGGACTGGAGCATATGAAGTGGGAAGGCTCTCTGAAACCTTTCCTCTTAATGATAATATTTGTATACCCACGGGACAGGGCTCAGCAGGTCTGTGTGTAGCAGGTCACGTTGGTTATTTATTCACACGTTAAAATCTCTGGCTCAGCAGCACTGTGAGAAACAGCATTGGTTGCAAATCCTGCTGAGTCAACCCAAATCATGACAGAGCACCCTCACTCTAAATAAATAAATAAATTTATACATATATATATACACACACAAGCATGTCACACGTGTGGATGGACTGTGGTGGTTTTGCTTTCAAAGGACCAGCAAACTCAGCACCAAGGCCACACGTGCATCTGATTTCCCAGATGATACAAGAGCACGTGAAAGGGCTCAGGCCCTTCCCACCCAGCAAAAGGCTTCCTGTGCCCCTGCGAGTTCTGTGTGAGTTGGCACAAAAAAAGGTCTGCTGAGGGGGCAGGGAGGAAATGGAGCAATCAAGTGTGTTAAGGAGTCACTGCTGTCCACGGGGGCAAATGTTACTCTGGAGCTGGTTGAACTGAGTCATAGTGAAGCCTCAGCTTAATTTCTCTCTTTTTTACCCCCCCTCCTTTTTTTTTTTTGCCTGCTTCTGTCCTCAGAAAGATGTGCTGGTTGCAGTTTTGAAAAGAAGTGAACAAATATTAGCTGTTGTTGCTACAAAGTGCCAGCCCTGATGTGTGTGTGTGGGGGTGAGATGTGCTGAAGCCCCCCTAGAGAGGGTTGTGTGCCCACCAGCACCTGAGCAGGGGTGACAGCACGGCTGGGATGATCCACCTGTGCTCAGGTGCTTAGGGAAGCAACACCTCCAGATGGACTCCAAACCAAGGCATGTTCTGGGATGTTCCTGGAGAGGATGCAGCACTTCCCAAACCTGGTGTCAGATGCAAATTGGTTTGGACAACTGTGGGTGCTGTGCCTGGTTCTGAGGCAGGACAAGGGAGGTGCTCTGGAGACTCAGTGCTGTAGGACAGACAGTGTCCTGCTGTGCCAGATCCATGATTCATCTGCCCTGCCTGGAATGGGAAGTACATCTTCCCTCTACCACAGGCAGAGTAGTACCCAAACAGTCAGGGAAGACTTGTATGGTCCCAGGGAAAAGAGGAGTTTTCTCACCCTTCTCCATCAAACTGTAAACTCGGGAACTGCCACAAGACTCAATTCCAAACAGAGGAGCTGCCAGAAATTCCAATCAATTAAAGAATTTTTTCCTCCTTTACAGGCAAGTGATAAAACTGTGAAGCAGCCAAAGCCTCATGCTGACAAAAAGTCCCTTTCCTGCTGCCCCAAACAACCTCACTGCAACTGGAATTTTAGCTGGGTTTTTTTTACAGTGGACTCAAATTACACCAGACATTTAATTCCTCCTCACTCTGACTGGTGTTCTGCTGTTCATACAAGTCCCACCGCATTTTACAAAACAGATTCATTTTCACATTATCATTACATTTTTACAGTATTCATTATTACATTATTAGAACTGAAAAGTTCTCCATCAACTCAGCTTTTGACTGTTGGACACTGAACAGTCTCGTGAAGAGGGACCACCTTCAGACCCAAAATCACAGTCAAAACAAACACTGCAGACAAAGGGCAGAAAACGGAGAGAGAGGCAGAGAGAGTTCACTTGCCCGAGGTCAAAGGCAGAGCTGGTCATACAACCTTCCTGTCCTTATTCCACTGCTCAAACCACCAGGCAAAGGCATCTTCCCAGCCTCCCCTCCCCGGTTCTTGCCCACCCTCTCACACCCCTCAGCTCTGCAGGGTGCAAACACCCCACAGATCAGTGACACGTGTGGGGCTGTCCCGTGGGAAGGGTGAGAGGAACCTGCCCAGAAAAAGTGACTCAAGACACTTGTGAGACAATATTGTCCCAGGAGAGAGGCAAAGTGGGAACAGGGCACCAGATCCTCCCTGCTCCTGTCCAAAGGCTCTCGTTCCCCACAGCACCCCAGCCTCGTGTCGGGTCCTTTCTGCACGATTGAAGGCTTGCTTTTGCAGAGATAATAACTTCCACACACTACACATTTCTGAAATAGAGACACATATTTGTCCTATTTCACAGAATCACAGAATATTCTGGGTAGGAAGGGACCCACAAGGACCACTGAGTCCAGTTCTTCAGTGAACAACCCATCTGTGGGCACAGTCCCGGGGTGAATGATTCCTGTCACTCTGAACACCTCTATCCATGTCAGGGAGCATCCCTCCCTTCCCTGGCTGGGGGAGGCAGCAGAGGGGACCCTCTGCTTTGCCCACAGCATTCCTGGTCCTGCTTGAGTGCCCCTTGTGCCCGTGGATGTGCTGAGTCAGCAGCTCCCCCAGCTGCTCACCAGGAGCACAGCTGGGAGGCCAAAACAGCCCTGGAGGCAGGGAGCAAACAGGGAGTTAACACACTGACCCACTCACTCAACAACACACTCCTGGAGCCACTGGATTCCATGAAATCCCGCTCTGTGTGCTGAGCTGTGTCCTGCTGGCTGCAGGCTCTGTCCTCACAGGGCCATTTCTCCTGAAGCCCCGGGCAAAGCTGAGCTTAAGTCCAACCAGGAGGAGTCAGGCAGGTGCACAGGTCCTTCAGGCCAGGCCTGGATCAGGTTATGGAACAGTGTCAGCTACAAGCTGCTGTGCCCCTGTGCCCCTGTCCAGCCCCAGTT
>NW_016690369.1:1495265-1537841 GCF_001604755.1 Lepidothrix coronata
TTATTCTATTGAAATCATATTATATTGAAATTATATTATTTTGAAATTATATTATTCTATTGAAATCATATTATATTGAAATTATATTATTATATTGAAATGATATTTTATTGAAATTCTATATATGGAAAATTCTATCATATGGAAATCATATTATTATATTGAAATGATACTATATTGAAATTATATTATTATATTTAAATCATTTAATTATATTATTATATTTAAATCATTTTATTATATTGAAATTATATTATTATATTGAAATCATACTATATTGAAATTTTATTATATTGAAATTATATTATTATATTTAAATCATACTATATTGAAATTTTATTATATTGAAATTATATTATTATATTGAAATCATATTATATTGAATTCATTATATTGAAATTATATTATTTTATTGACATTCTCCCTCCCTGTTGCCACCCAGAGCCCACCCCACTGCACCCTCTCCCTGATCTGCAGCCTCGGTGCCCACCACTTCGCCCAGTATAAAAACACCCATGGACAAACTACAAACATCTACTGACAAATCACAGATGCAGGCATTATTAATTAATAATGATAATTGATAAAAATAAGATTAAATGCTCAGGCTCGTTTGAGAAGGACACACACATCTAGATGTTGTCTCTGCTTTTCAGGCTGCAGCACCCGTTTGTTAATAATTCCTCGAAGATAAACGGAGTTTTCTCCCAATTTTAGGTGCGACAAATTATTTGAAAAACAGAAAAGTCCTGGTTGCTTTAAATTGCTCCCTTTGCTCTGTCCAAGCAACTGGAACAGGGAACACAAATCCCAGTCACAACCAGATGCTCAGGTGAGAAGCACAGTGGTTTTCTCAGGGAAATGCTGAGGTCTTACAACCCGAGTAGTGACTCTGTATCTTAAACCCCAATGATGATGAAAAAGAAATCTGGCTGCAAGAGACACATGGTATATTTATATTTATATTTATATTTATATTTATATTTATATTTATATATTTATATATTTATATATTTATATTTATGTTTATAATATTTATATTTATAATTTTTGTATATGCTTCAACACAGCCCTGCTGAGGCATTCCTAAAAATCACTTTTTGGTTCCCCCTGCTCCTCCCACCGGTGCATAACAGGAAACAAAAAGGTTTTTCCAAGTTGCAAATGTGACTCTGAATGACATGGAGTGGCTTTTGACCGAGGCAAGAACTGCAGCAGGAGGTGAGATCTCCAGGAGGTGAGATCTCCAGGAGGTGAGATCTCCAGGAGGTGAGGTCTCCAGGAGGTGAGGTCTCCGGGATTGCTCAGGAATCATCCTGGGATGTGCCAGGAGAACCCTTTGCCCCTGGGATTTCAGCTCCGTTAGTTACTGACTGCTGGCACGGATTTTAAAACTCACATTTTTAGGTTTAAAATTTTAAGGACTTGAAAGGTTTTGAAAGGTTTTAAAACCCAGGACGCAGAGGTGGGAAGGGTTTTGGCGAAAGCCCCTTTTAGAAGCCCCTTTTAGATCATCCACCAGATGAGCTCCACACAGCTGTACCCTCAGTTTGATGGGTTTTTTTGGGTTATACCCACACAGCAAGCTAAATTCTATCAGAGATACCACACATACATCTCATACTTCCTCCCACAGAACCCACACAGAGATGTATTCAAGCAGCCTTATAAATATTGGAATGAGAAGAGGATCCTGTTTTATTCCCAGCCTCGGCACTCCACCGGTGTCCCCTGGAGCAGTCACCACATTTTCTGCTGCAGCACCTTCTCGCTGGTTCTTCATTTTTGGGAAGCTCTTGGCCCAACTCTACGATTCCTTAGCAATTAACCCCTTCTGGAGAACTTGGGAACTGATGTGCTCTGGACATCAGGACCCAAGTCCCCCAAATTAAGCCTCGACGTTTTAAATTAATGGTGTTTTTGAGTATCAGAGAGACAACAACAATTAGCTTTTCGACCTGTGAACCCAGCTCAGCGTCACCGATTTCACAGTCACGAATCCTGATAAATATTTCCCCAAAAGCACTCCCAGATCACTGGCCAGCAGCTGTGGGTGGGTGCTGGATATCATTATTCTCCTTGGGAAAGTCCCATCAGCGGCTCCATGCTGCGATATCGGGAAGAACAGCTCCCAGTGAGGAAAAATGGGAGCTGCCACGGGCTGGGAGACGGTTCAAGTGAAGCAGGAGCCACACTGCTGCGTTTTCCACTTCTTTCACAAAACACAAATAAAGCACCCCGTGGAAAATCTGTGACAGGCAGCTCCTGAATGCTTTTAATTGCTGCCAGAAACAGGCTGAGGCTTCCACCGAAGTCAAGGCAGGCAAAATTTCCGCGGGAAGCGTCGGCTCCGTGTGAAAAGGAGTTAAAATAAAAACAGCAATTACCCACTCCAGCTCTTCTGAGAATTCCATTTTCCCTCGCTGTGCTCGCATCAGTGGGGAATGCAAGGAGCTCAGAACTCCATCCTCCTTATGTTGCTGTATAGCAACATCAACCCCTGCCACTAGTAGGCAGATTTTAATCATCTCCTTTTCATTATTGCTACAATAGCGCCTAATAATGTCAGTCAAGGGCTGGAATCTCATTTGCTAAACTCAGCACAAAGGCAAAACGCTCCCAGGGCGTTGAACAAGAGACATCTCTAAATTCGTGCAGTCGGAGCTTCGGAACTTTCTGCCGTTAATAAAAATTCGAGCTGAGTCGGCAGATTTGCTCCCCAGTTACAAGAAATTAATTTTGCCTCGTTATAAATGTAATCAGGGAGGGGTCCCCAGGCCGGGCTCTCTGCCCCTGTGGAAGTTTGCAGCACAGCCACGGACACCAGCTCTCTAGCCAAAGGGCTCAGCACCCCTGTGAGGGCTCATCCTAGACCACAGGGTGTATCTCCTGCTGCAGCACAAAACACCTCCCTTGTCTCATAAAACTCACAGTTACCTTTCTCCTCCTCTCCTCATTCATCACCAGCTCTCCAAGGATGCGTTTTTTGATCGTTTCCCACTTGTTCCGCGGAACAGAAAGGCACCAAGACATCCAGATCCTCAAGGTACTCACGTGGAAAATTGTCCCTGCCTGTTCCAGACCTGTGACCCGACCCAGATCTTTAACAGCACAGGTAAATCCTCCCAACATGAGGCTGCATCTTTACAAGGGAATATTGTGGGATAGGTCTCTCTTCCTTTAGCTGGAAGGGTCTGGACCTGAGGAACCACCCTGACAGTGTTTCCCAACCACATTCTTGACAAAGGTGACACATTAATGGGTGTTTTCTGAAACCAAATTGTTAATTAAAAACCCCAGCAACATCCTGACCAGCTGCAGCCCAAAACCTGTATTTCCTCAGCAATGACAACTCCCAGTCAAGTCAATGAATCCACGAGATGTACAAGATGCAGGATCAGGCTCCTTGTGGTTTACACGTGGTTTATTTAAGTTTTGTTTTCCCACTATTCAGAGCGAACTTACATCAGCATGAAAAGGACCCATTAATATGTCTTACACTTTTCCCCTAAAACTACCACGATCTCGCCACTTCCAAAGCCCGGAGGAAATGAAAGCACAGCTCAGGAGGACGGCGCTGAAGGATACAACTTAAAACCCCAAGAGAGCCGGGAAATTTCTGTGCAAAAGCTGCAAATCTGAGCTTGGAGAGAAGCTTACGATGAGCTGTAATAAAATTATTCCAGTCTGCAACCCAAAAAAGAGAAAGCCTTGCCATTCAGCAAACAGGAAATCCCAGAATTTATAGATGACCCTGTTACAAAGCAAATGTTTTGGAACAAATCGTTCTCTTCCCTGGCGCCTGTTTTCCACTGGTTTCTCCCCTGCTCTTCCCCCTGTAATCCCAGGGCCAGAGCAGCCCCGTCTGGCTGTCGCTGGTAGTGGCACAAACGCAGCCCCGAGTTAACCCAAGGAGGGGCTCCGAGCCTGAAACCACGCCTGGGATTTTTCAGCTGTGTCAGTGGGCACAAAAAAAGGTATTAACTCGCCTTTTTTAATTCCCTTGGGT
The DNA here is from genome assembly GCF_001604755.1 of Lepidothrix coronata. NCBI lineage: Eukaryota > Metazoa > Chordata > Aves > Passeriformes > Pipridae > Lepidothrix > Lepidothrix coronata. The sequence continues at coordinate 1,499,275 of NW_016690369.1, forward strand.
CACTGTGACTGGAGTACAGTTGCTTTTCTACCAAAAAAAAAAAAAAAGAGGTTTAGAAAAGCTTGTGTGTGTGTGTGACATGCAGAACTTCTGTCCCCTGTGATGCTTCACGTGGTCCTTGGACGTACGACAAAGGTGACCAAGGAAAAACAACAGAAAAAAAACCCACCCCATATAAACAACTTTTCCGGGTTCCCTCTCTTTCTTGTGCTCATTCCAAAGACTCCAAGGCACGGGTGAGGCAGCAGATGTAAAAGAGAAGGGGGGACTGTCACCACAGTAACAGGGTGGTCAGGGAGGGGAAGAGCAGGTGGGTGCCAGTCTGACCCAGACCAGAGAAGGAGGCAGTGCCCACGTGCCCTCTCGTCCCACCACATCCCTGCTCGCTCCTCTGGGAGACACACCAAGCCAGGCAGTGCCAGTCAGAGCCAGGAAGCACATCCTTAAGAGCTGGACTCAATGATTGTTGTGGGTCCTTTGCAGCCCAGGATGTTCTGTGATTCCAGGAGCTCTCGGTGTCCCTGTCCCCGCTCCAGTGAGCTCAGCGGCTTCCAGAGGCTCCCTGGAGCAGCACTCGGGCACTGCCAAGTGCCGTGTCCCAAAAAGCCTGGCTTGGGAAGTCCTTCCTCACCGAACTGTGCAGGGCAGGCAGAGCTTCCCTGCTGACTCAGGAGCATCTGTCCACACTCGTTCCCAGGAACAGGGTCACGGCTGCGGTTTAGCTGTGGGATACAAAGGGATAGGTGTGCCAAGGAAGGCTGGGCTTGGCTAAACCTGGGAGCAAAGCACTGATCCCAAAGGACAGTGTTCACTGCTCAGCATGACCTAAGGATTTCACTCCTGGCAATATAGAAACCATCCATCAGAGAGACTCTTTTTCCTGTTCCTTTTCCTTCTCTCATCCTTTTCCTTCTCTCGTCCTATCGCACGATGAGAGAAGAGGCAACAAAGGAACCGATTTAAAGGAAAAAAATATAAATATTAAAAAAAAAAAAAATCCCTTTTCCTCCACGGCTATCAAATTGTCTGGATCCCTACTCCACTTTAAAAAACAGATATTGAATATCTCTCTCCTCAGCAAATCTCCTCTGGAGCAGAAAGCATTCCCCACAGGAAGTCCGTGAGGCTCAATCGCTACGACACAGTCAAGGGAAATTTAGACAGTCAGGGGAAATTTGGAGTGATGTCTGAGAAGCCAGGACAAACAGGATCAGCCCTTCTCAGGATGAGGAAAAGGTGCCTGAGCTAAGTGGGGCTGGCAGCCCAGCGCTGAAATACTCCTCAGATATGCAATTACAGCCGTCCCTGGGGGTTTTGCTTTTGTGGTGTTGTTTTTTAAAACCCTTCTCCAGAGTCAACAATTTGCCTGAATCGCTTCTTATTCATTTCATCTTCATGACTTCTGAAGGCATCTAATGAGGCACTTTGAAGTTTGCCTGAAAACAAAACAGAACCGAGGAAAGGAAAGAGGAAAAAAAAAAAAAAAAGCAACCACCCTGAGGTGACATTAAATCTTTCTCCTGAAACTATAATCTTCAGGATTACAGCTCAGCTCTGTTTTGTTGTAGCACTGTGCTATCTTTGGATTAATGGGCTTTGTCCTTGCTGTGTTAAAGTATCTTGGGAACCCAAATCCAAAATGTGGCACCTATGATATGGTTTTGCAGGCTTATTCTCTGCGTGCAGAGTCAGGGCTGGGATGAAATGTAAAATTGGAGATAAGCATTTTGTCATTTCAGGGGCTGTTCAGAACAATGTCTTAACCTCCTTAGTCCTTAAAACACTGCAGGTGGGACCGTGTGTAATTTACAGTGAGGCAAATCTGGAGTCCCTCGTGGTTTTCAGCAGAAAGCTTTAAATTTACAGTACTGTGAGTGTATGATCTGGCCTCACATCTCTCAGCCAAGCCCACATATAAACACTCATAAAACTACAGAAGCAAACACAATAAAAACATTATTTAACTCTATTCCCCGATGGCCTCCTGAACAGCCCTCCACAAAGACCCTGGAGCATCAAAGACAGAAATCAGAGAAGATGCGTGGAGATGTGGCTGCAGCTCCCCAGATCAGTCAGCTTGGTGATTGCTGCCATCAGTTTAAGGACTTCTCCATTTCAGGGTGGGCAGTTTGCTCGGAGGGAATTCACAGCAGGTATTGTGCCAGCAGCACAGTTCTGTGGGGAGTTTGTTATCCCACCCTGCATTCTGTCAAAGCCAAGCCCTGGGAAGGAGGAGAGCCCTGGCACTGCCCGACGTGCCCGCGTTGTTTCAAAATATGAGATGGTAACAACTCATCTCACTGTCTGCCTACATTTTCCTTTCTGCACCCCCACACAGAAGGTTAAGTGTGGAAGTGTTTCTGGGAGCCACATGTGCTGCTGCTCCTCTGAGTGAAGGGTGCTGGAAGCAGGAATAGAGGTTTGCTGGTGGTGGGACACTCCCATGCAGCACCTCAGAGCCAGACACACGGACGGGATTAAATCTGATTTAGCTGACACTCCTAATCCTACTGCTGCAAAGCCACAGCCTGGAAGGATCCCTCCTTGGCAGCACCTTTTGCTGCTGAAGACAAATCTCTGGGTTCTTGTTCTTCCTGACTAGAACAGAAAGGTTCACTCCAGAGCAGGTCTGGTACGGGAGCTGCCAGTGAGCCTGCCAGGACCTGGGGGTGCAGGCAGGGCTGTGTGGGTTTGGGGAGCAGCTCTGATGGGAACAGCAGCAAACACAGCCCCTGAGTCACATAATGGAGCTTCAGAGCTGGAAGGCAAGGAGGGCAGAGCAAGCCACACCTTTGACGTCCTGCCCAGCTCCTCACAACAAAACACCACTGGCTGTGGCTTGGAAGGGTTTTTAAAACTTCATGATGCACCAAGGGAGTATTTGAGCCAGGCTGTGCCTCGACAGCACATCCCCTTCATTCCCAAATCCAAAGGGATGACCTGCAACAGGATTCACCTTCGAGCTTCCCTCCAACTCCGTCAGCTCTGAGGAAGCCACACAGCAGCAGGCACAGATCTGGCTGTAATTAAAATCTCTCTCCAGATAAATAGGCCACATTACTGAGAGATGGAATAGGGGTGAGTGAAAAAAAATTAAAGCAATTGTTTGAAAATGTGAACAGAAGAGATGTTGCTTTGTGACAGCTCTCTCTTACCTGAAAGTTGCGTTTTGGGGAGAGAAAAGTTCTTTCTTCTTCAAGGCCTCGCTGTTCAAACACATAAGTGCAAGCTACTAATTCATTATTCTGATGCTGATAAGTAAGAAAACAACCCAACCAGCTAATTTATGTGCTTCAGAAAGCTAATTTTGCTCCAAAAGTCTGCTGGAGAATTAGCTCTTCCATTTTCGCAGCTGTTGGAGCCCGTTCTGAGACACACAGCCACTGAACTCTCTCTTTAACCTCAGATTAGAAGGAAGCTTTTTAACAAGCATTTCTGAACTCAAACCATATGTCTGTCCTTCACATATTTGAAGTACAGCAACTGATAAACAGCACTCACCACGCTGCAAAGCAGCTTCAGGGGAGAACAGTTGCTCCAGCCCCACCAGGAAACAGCACAACACTAAAACAGAAGTTAAGAAACCACATCATAATATTCTCCCTGTCAGGTAAAGATCCTCCTTAGACCCAGAGTGGGTGATGGGGTTTGGTGGCCGAGTATCAAAGCTACTTTTGATGGGGGGTAAAATGTAAAAGAGAGAAAACAGGCGGGTAATAGACTTATTGCTGCATTTGTGAGGGAGCAACCTTTTAACCTCCCATCCTAATTTGCAGCAGCTAAACAGCAGGGTTTAGATCCAGGAAACCAGGGGGGTCGTAGAGGAAATTCATATTTCAGTGGGGTTATTGCAATAAATAATAAATGGAAACTTAAGAAGCTGGAACTGTGCTGTGGAGCCCAAGTCAGAGATGTGGCAGAAACTGCTGTGAGTGGGTAAAGGTGAAAAATCTCCCTTGGATGTTGATTCAAGCTCTAGGAACAGCAGGATTATTGACTCAGAAGCATAAAATCAGAAGTCTGACTGAATTCTATTGTGAAGATACACTTAACTACTTTCTCTCTTTGCAGTGCTTCCATGATGCCTCTTCAGTCCAGTACCTCTGCTGCTGCTCTGTAAATTTAATGAAACAGCCAAAGAGTCACAAAAATCAGCCTAAAAAGAGTTGGGCAGCCAGCAGTATCTTCTGTTAGCATAAATAAATCTGGATCTGCATAAAATCACAGCCTTCAAACATTTTCTCTGGTAAAAGATAAATTAAGAGAGTCGTTCTTCCCTCAGGCCCATTTTAATTAAGCAGGAATCCTCAAGGATAAATGAACAAAAATAGCTCAGCTTGGAGTAGCTTTTAACTACACAGTGAACTCCAGTGATGGGTGGGAGTTACACCCAGTGAGAGGCTTCCAGAGGGGAGCTGGGCGGGATCATGGATGGGCAGGAGAGGTTCTCCAGGTCTTGCAAGAGGTTCATCAGCCAGATAAAGCAGTAATCAGCTCAGGGACACCACTAAAATAAACACAAACACACACACCAGTGACACCCTTCACTCCACAGCATTCAACCACCAGCTCCACTTCCACCTCTGAGAACCTGCAGATACATCAATCAGGGAAAATGTGCATTTTGCTGGCACTGCCTCCACGATTAGCTGGATGCATTTGGCCTTATTTTCATCCACAGCTGCGCTGATTTAAGCAAAGAGTGACTTCAGACCCGTTTAGTGAAGCGCTGGCAAAAGCCTGTGAGATGTGTTTATTTTGGTTTCGCTGACACGGACTGGGAATACACAGTAAACCAAAGCTGAGCATGAGTAAGACCCTCTTAAACTGGAATAAAGTTGTCTGCGTTGTGAAGGCTTAAATAAAGCTATTTTAGAATTCTGCTCCAATCCAATCAGCCCCTCCCTCCCATCTGGATGAGGGCCCTGTTTCAAAGGTGCTTTTTTGGTGGGTTGGTGAAGATTCTGATGAGCAGTTCTGAGGCAACTGCAGGCCAGGAGATACTTGGGAGGAAAAGATCTGTTAGGTACCAAAAAAAAAAAAAAAAGAAAGAAAGAAACTAACCTTTGTGTTCTGTTTAAAAGAAAAACAGTTTATAAACTGTAGATGAACCTCTTATCTGGTAAATCTCAAACCCCATTAAATGGCTTGGAAAGCAGCAGTGCAGGGGAGGAAGGAGTTATAAATCATCCAGAAAAAGAAATACAGACCCCGAGTCCAGCTCAGTCGTGCTGGGCAGAGCACACACAAGTTTTTCTGGCTATAGAGTAATGCCTTTTTCCTTTCTTTTTTTTTTTTTTTCCACTTTTATACCAGTGCATGCACTTTATCAATCCAGTATCACCAGAGTGGAGTTGCAAGGGAAGGGGGGGAGCAGGGGGAGGAAGGAAGGAGCTGCCAGCGCTGGGCTGCAGTGCTTGATTGCAGGTATAAACATTACACGCTGCATCAGCAGAGCTGGGGAGAGTGAGCCATAAACCTCCCAGGAGGGGCTTTACAGGGAAGGCTGACAATGCAAGTTCACAGTCACTGTGTTATTTGGAGACATCCTGAGCAGCTAAAAATACATTGCAGCCTTCAGGAGGAAAGCAAAGGGGAAATATCTCCCTCCTTCCCAGTGCAGAGGAAAGAGAGAAAGTGTTGTCAAAAGCCACATGGAAACATAGCTTGGGGGAATCCCACACGTGTGTAAGCAGGCAGGTAAAGCACCTGTGCTGCCAGTTGTAACAGGGAGATCCTGATGCTTGAAATGGCTTTAAATGCAGGAAAGGCTGTAGCCAGGGGCTTGCTTTAATCATCGTTGTACCATCACCTTTAATAACTTGTCTCTGCCTGAGCAGATCCAGGGCTCACACAGCAGCTATTAAAACTAAATTGCTCTCATTAATAGAATATCCACATTCCTTCTGTGAGTGTATCAGAACGTCCTCTGCCAACAGACTCTGAGCTGCACCGTAAGAACTGACAGCAGGGAAACATCCCCGTTTCACGGGGTGGGACAGATGCAAGAGGCTGCAAAGCTGAGGCTTGAACATCAGGTTGGGTTTCACTGCCCCCTGTTCCTCCCATGAGCAGTCTGAATGTTACCAGGCAAAATCAGAGCCTGGTAGAAAGAGGCAGAAACCTCCAAGCAGCTCCTGAAACCGGGGCTGCATCTTCAAACAGCTCTGCCCTCGGTAGGATCCGTCCAGGGAAACTCTGCAAGCAGCCTGTGCACCTTCCAAAACCTGTCCTAAAGAGAGGGGAGTCTATTTCTAATTTGGCAGGGGATTAGAAATATTCCAAAAGAGAAGGAATGACTGGCAGGGAGTTTATTTTTACTAGTGATGAAGGAACTCGCCGTGACTTTCAGGTTCCATTTGGAGCCTGCAGGACTCCACCCAGGGTGTTATGGGTGGGGTTTTGACCTATAAATGAAGCTGATCTGCACCCACTGAAACAAACCCAGAGCTATGATGCCAGCTATTTATCTGGCAACATCTAGATCATGAAACGAAAGCATCCATTAGGACAAATGCTCAGTCATTCATCAAAACCAGAAAGGTTGGAGGGGGATCAGCCGGTATCAGTTATAAAGGGTTAAATGCAGTGTCCGATGCCCTTTGGAAAGGCATTTCTAGTTCCATCTGATTAAGCAGGAGCTAAAATACCCTTTCTCTAACACAGATACAAAGCCGCCTCAAGGAATCTTTCTTCTAGAACTGTCCAGTCTGAAACACTCTGGGAACTCGGGACTCAGGGAAGTGGTGCTTTTCCGTGTGACCTGACTGAGAGGTGCTCTGCTCGGGAATGAGGGGTGCTGTGTTCGGTAATTAGAGGTGCTCTGCTCGGGAATCAGAGGTGCTCTGCTCAGTAAAGGCAGCCGAGCTGTCACAGGTGTCGTTTCGCACTCAAAGCGTGTGAACAGCCCCGATCCCGTGAGAATAGCCCTTGATTACACCCACCCGGGGAGATGATGTAAAGTCACCCTAAATTACCCGCGGTGTAGGAGGAAGGGACTGGATAACTCCGCACACAACCGGGTAAATGGTAATTCCCCCGAGCGGAGATGCTGCAGTGCCACAACTGCTCCAGAGAGACGAGCTGCAATCCTGATGGAAAAGGTAATTCGGGATGCGGCTCGTGTGGGAACGTTGTCCTGGAAATAAGTCCAGAGCAGCTCCCGGTGCCAGGAGGAGCTGCTGCCTCCGCCACGGATGTTGTGTGACCCCGAATAAATTACCCGGGCTCCCGCTTTATCAGCCTGTGCCATAAGGATGACACGCGTCTCCAAGGTGTTCAAAGAATTAACTCCTTGATGGTTTGTGAAGTGGTTCGTGAGCCCTCTCCAGGCGGTGCCGGAGAAGGGCAGACTGCAGGCGTTGTGGCTTTCGGGAGATTTTCGCGGTGATAAGGAAAGCTCCTGCAGGAATGCGCTGCCAGGAAACTTAAAGCAGCTGTTAATCCCAAAAGGCTCTGATTTGCAGAACGAAGTCCAGGATGTGCAAAGAGCTGGGCTGCGAATAAAAGTGACCTTTTACACACATTCTCGAGCTGTCACTACTGGAAAACTGTGGAGCATCTCATAGATTTCAAGTACAAAAGGAGCATTCATGCCCCCGGATGGCCAGCGGGCCACTCCACCAATTTGCCAGGCTCAGAAATGAGGCAAAAGGTGTTCTAAAATAAAGCAAAAAACAGGCTAAGTGGCAAGCAAGACTCAGAGTCTGGAGTGTAGAGGTCTTTCCACTGTAAGACCAGGATGCCTTCATGGAGGAATCAGGTGGAACAGCCAGGAAAAGGTGAGAGGCCTCCCTCTGCAGAAGCAATAAATCTAATGAAGATCCAAAGTGCCACTCTGAATACACATCTATCTTCACCCTCCCTCCTTCCTGCCTGGATCAGTTCCTTGGGGGAGATTTCAGTTCTCGTTCACCTCTGTTGTGATTCCCTTGAAGTCTCAGCTGTTCCAGGGAAAGTAAATAGGGTTTAAAATTAATTATCAATTAAAATGAGGTTAATCAGCGCCAGGCTTGTCATCTATTATCCTTGTAAGTGAGACAATCCCGTCCTCCTGCAAAACCCCTGCAAGGAACAAGGCCAATAAGACTCAGCAACAAAGCCTGTTCCCTGGTGACCTTTGCTATGTTTAGGAAGAACAGCTAAAATAAGCTCTAATCTCCAGCCAGGCCAAACACTGCAGAGAACAACTCCATTTAACCCTTTGGATGCACTGTGTGTGTGAAGGATGTGTTTGTTATCCCACACTGCTCGTTGCTGTGTCAGTTATTCCGGATTCCCTGGATATGAGCTCCCACCATCCCCACAGGGAAGCAGTTCCCTTCTCCAAAGCCCTTCCCACTACAGCAGAAGGTGTCATACTCTGGATTTTTTGGGGCCTAATGGGATATGCTGGCTCTATACTGGCTTATACAATCCTTTACACAAGGCCTTTGGTGACCTCCCCCGTCACACCCAGAGGTAACTTCTGGCAATCCAGGCTCTGAATACACTCACCTGCAATTATAAACTGTCAGAGAAGCAAGAGTTCTGACACACCCATGCAATCTAATACTTTCCCAGAGCATGTTTGATCTCTGCCTTGTGCAAATGGCTTATCTGCCTTTACACCCCAGCAACCTGTCAAGGAACCGCTGGATTTTTACCTCTCGGTTTCCACGTCCATAAAGTGGGAAAGTCTGTAACAAGGGTAAAAAAAAAAAAAAAAAAAGAGATCTAATTATAGAGCAATATCTCTGAATGCAGCACACACCTGTGTCTCAGGCTTCAGACTTCCACATATTTCTTTTAGCCTGGGGATAGGCACAGACATGTGACAGGACGTGCAGTGCCAGCGCTGCTCCAGAAGCATCCTTGGCTAATAATCCCTGGGAGTCCCCAGAGCTTTTCCTAGAATTTTATGGCTTGCTACAAACATGGAGGAGGAGACTTTCAGGGGCACAAGGGAGAGCTGAAAGACCTCAAATCCTGCTGACCTGAAAAGACAACGTGAGCATTTTGCTCCCCTTTGTGCGTTTCAGTTCTCCCAGAATCAGTTTTTAGACCTCGGACCTTTAACGCTGAGTTGGAAAACACTCATTTTTCAGGATCTTTTCCTGCTCTTTCTTGCATCCAAAATCAAACAGAACAGAAAGATATTTATCCCTTCTTTAGCATCACTTTGACCTTTGTTCTCATCTGGGTTTTTTCTGTTCCTGTTTTAAAACAATTCAGTCGTGAGCGTGCGTGTGCCTGCACTAAACTTTACTCTCAAAATATGTATTTTTATTTTTTTTTAAAAAAAACAACGAACCACAAGAACAATTTGTTCCAATCTGCTTCTGCAAGTTGTCAAGGGGGAAGCTCAGCTGTTGCTGCCCTAATGGGCTTTATGCAAAGAGCTTCCTGCCAAGAACTGCCACAGAGCTCCAGCCCCTGCCTTTGCTGAGGCTTCCCGAGGGTCTAGAAATAAATGCAGTGGATCTGTGGGATCTGGGGAACAGCAGAACAGAGGATGCAAAAGCAAGGGATTCCAAGGCTGGAAAATCTATGCCAAGCTGGACCTGGCCCCTATTTGTGGACAGGAGAGGCTACAGAGGAACAGAGCATGAAGAGAGAGGGTGCACGTGGATATGGAGTCAGTGAAAAGGATGGGAATGTCCCTGTGTTCCTTCCACACAGTTCTTTGACCCTCCTGTAAAAATGGAAAAGACACAACAGAAAGAAAGTAAATATGGTTGTGATGAGGCCTCGTGTGAGAACCAAACCTGTGTGAAGCCTCACATGAAAATATGTTTGCCTGCTGTGATTTATGTGACACAAATACCCACGTCTGGCTGCTGGAAAACAGCCCTGATGTTTGGCTAAATTCTGTTGAAAGTAAACTTGTACTTAAGAGAAACCTTGGCATGATAACACAGGGTTATATGGAATGGAAGAACTAGTCTTTGTGGGGATTCACAGTAAAGAAATTCTGGAGAGCCCGGGGTGGTTCCCCACAGGCAGGTTACTCAACAAACAGATTCCAATCCAGGACCAGCTCAGGAGTAAATTTTGCCTGTGCCTCTGTGGGACATGTAAAGTGGGTTCTTTCATGCATTTCTGCTGCAGATCCTCTGTTTTAGCAATTCTTTCTGCTGCCACAGGCAGTGGGTCCCACCTGGGGCCAGAGCTGGACACTGGTTCTTTGTGGAGCAGGTCTAGGTAAGTTGTGTGGTTAAAGTTAATTTAGCATCTCTCTCCTGGGAGAACAACAAGGTATGGAAACAGGCCCACAGTGGAGGGGAGTCTGCTCAGGATCAGCAAACAGGCATTCATTTCCTTCAGGGCATCCAAAACTGGCCCTTAAAATCTGCCTTCAGAGGCAGAACCACACAACCCCCCTCTAAAGATCTCGGCTCAGCACCACTGCTCTGGGGAACACGAGGGCTGGGAGGCAGATGTGCACTCTTGGAATCCCACTGTGACTTGGATTCCTGGATCCAGTTACTGTCTCAACAAAGACATTTGTAAAACGAAGCTGTCTTCGCCCTCCCCCTTCTCTCTTGCTGCATTATTGGGATCTATTTTGGGTGGTTTTTTTTTTTTCCCCACTTAGAACATTTTGCTGTGTTCTTTGAGACCTCTGTGCTCAGGATGCAGGGGGTGTGTTACCTGACAGCTTTCATGGAAAGCTGGAACAACAAAGGGTTCTCCTCGACTTACAAATCCCAGTCTTTTAAGTTTTAGTAAACTGAGTAACCTCAGAGGAGAAAACTCCTGCTGATCTGGATGCTTTTATTCTGTGGAGTCTTTTGTAAATACTATTTATATGCATTATATTGCTCTATTCATTCTAGTCCAGTTAAAATGGTAACACTCCCACCCACCTATTTCCACTGGTATAACACTGAAAAACTACACTCAAAACTGTTGCTGAAGAGAAACAGAAACAGTCTGTGACACAACGGCATTTCCAGGACTGGCTGGATACGACACAAGGAAAATCACACCCTTATCCACCAGTTTTCCCTACAGAAAAGCTCCAGGCAGGCAAAGCCCAGGGAGAAAAGGGAGCTGAGGGACCCCACCGGGCTGCCCCTCCACCCCCCGGGATGTGCTGGGATGAGGCACGGGATGCCCTCTAGTGATACCACATTCCTGGCTTTGGAAATACATTTGTGCTTCCCGCCTGGATTTCGAGGTCCCTGGACAAAACAGCAGCTTGTGGCCTCGGCAAGGCATTAGTGGTGATACCACCACCTCCTGAGCCTCGGGGGCAAGAGGCACCGGGCACAGGAGACGTGGATTTGCACCTCCTGCTTTTCCCAGGGCGGGGGTGGCAGGGCAGCAGGAGCCTCACTCAGAGCACCTCTCAGAAGGAATATTTCTGTGACAGGTACTCAGCAGGAAGAAGGGAGACTGAGGGAAGGGTGGCTTGAGTCCTCTCACCCTTTGTTAATGACCGTCTCTGCCAGACAGTCCGGTCTGGGAAGGTGGATTTTAAAGAGGAATCCAACGGGAATGATGGAGCAGGAGAATTAGGCACAGGTGAGAAGCCTGTGGACAGTATTACAGGAGAGAGGAAGCAGTGACCCAGTGCTTGAGTGGCCAGTGGGGCACAGCCTTTAACTCCAAATCAGTCTTAGTCTTTGGGGAATGTACATCCACAGGGCTGTAATCTCTCTTTGTTCAGCACACAGACAGGGGACGTTTCCATGCACTGCCACCTCCCAGTCTAAGGGCTGGGCTCATGTTGAAACCCATTTTCCTGCTTCTCATGAGCCCCGTGACCAAACCCTCCATGTGAGCCCAGAAGAGCAGCAACAGTCAGGACAAGGCTCTCACCATCCTGCAGCACGGAGTGACGTTGATGTACCATGGAAAGCGAGTGGGAAGCATCCTCCAGAGCCTTCCTGCAGCACACCGACATCTGTGAGGATGCTGCCCCTTCCCTAGGCGGGTGTCCTTCAACACACACCCCTAAGGATCCTCATGCACTCCCAAACTGAGCTGTGGCTGTCAGTGCCAGCTTCAGTAAATCCTAATTTCCCCTAATTGTTAAGGATCACGGGGTATTTGCCGCACTGGAAGCGTGGCGAGCCAGGCCAAACCAGAGCCGGCGCACCCCTCTTCATTTCCAGCCGAATGTTCCCTTTTCAAGAGGTTTTTAGACCAGCCTAGCAGAGCCAGGACCAGAGGGGATGGAGTGTGCCCTTGCAGGGCTGGAGCGGGTCCATCCCAATTATCGGATTCCACGAGAGGTCAGTGACAATCTGTGCCCGGCGCCGCTGCCAGGACGCGGCCGAGCCGCCGCCTTGGCACCGCCACAGGGGTCCCACTGCCAGGCACGAGGCAGAGGATGTGCCTTCCTGAAAGGGGAGACCCAGCCAAGTGTCCAGCTGCACTGCCTGCAAAAGGCCTGGAAAACAGGCAGCCCTGGAAGAGCGCCGTGGAGGACGGGGATCAAAGCTCCTCACACGCTGACCAGGAGCGAGTCGGCTTTGAGACGCCGCGGCCAGAGGAGAGCTGTACGTGCAGACCTGCACTGAAACAACAATAATAATCATAATAATCATCATCATAATAATAGTCAGAATAAACCCAAACAGAGTTTTGCTAATTCAGTTCAAAGTGCAGGTAGACAGGCCCTTGCTTTTGGAACCACAGTAGAAGGAACAAATTCAACTCGCCTCCAATTAAGATAAGAGGTAAATATTTTGATGTGCTCAGGATCCTACTAAGCTGGCAGGACCTGACGGATCTGAAACCCATCAAATAAATTCTCTTACATCACGCAAACAAAGGCAAAAAACTTGGTGGCATCCATCATTTTCTTTTAAGATGTCAAACAGGAGAGCAAGGCTGATAGCCCAGCAGCACTGCTGCTGTCAGCAACCCATTTAATCAATGGGGATGCTAATCCTAATAATGTCCTGGACTCCGTTTAATTTTGATTACATCATTGTTTTTCCTCAGTGGAATTGTGCACTGCTCAGGTTTACAGATAAGTGCTTTGTGTTTGATGTTGTCTTTCTCCACCTCGAAGCTTCTCCTGCCACTTTTCCTCTGCTTGCAAACGATCTGGCCGAGATCTGAAAAGCTAAAGCCCCTGAAGATCCAACAGGACATTTAATTTTCAACAGCCATTTGCCCCAGATTCCCATGGATAGTGTCCACAGTGTGCCAGTTCCACTGTCACCTTCTTTCTTCCAGGCATTGGTGCAGTTCAGTGACACCCTCAAATACTGCTGGTCATGACACACCTTCTATTCTTGTTCTTTTAGGTCTAAAATGTACATCCTTACTTTAGTACATCCTTACTTTACCACTTATAACCAAGCTGAACCACACTGCCAACAGGGAAAATAGCTCCAGTCTTCCCATAATAAGAAAAAATAAATTATTTGGTATCTTAGCTGTTCAACCTTTTTGAAAGCAAATATAACAATGTCCCTCATTATTTGAAGCACAGCAGGCAATTCCTTTCAGAAGACAAGTGGCAAAGTTATTGCCAGGGAAATGATAACTGTTCTTTAAGGGTCAGCAGCTCTTCTAGGGCCCTTCCCAGCCCTCTCCACCCTCCATGAAATGGATTTTAAAACAGAAGATATAAAAATCCAGTCATCTGCCTGGCTCGTATGAGTAAAATTATCCTCCAACACAAACAAATGGGTATGCTAAATGCAAGCTGAATGAGGCCAGAAGGGATGAAAAACACCGAAAAAATTAAAATAAGAGCAAATGACAAAACGGAAAACTAGCAAATGCAGCATTTAAAATAGCTCCTGTGGTGATTGCAGGGCTTGAAAACCACTTGAACACAGCCAGCATGTTTATCACCTCTGAAGAAGCAATCTTGTGAAACCCAGCTCTGGTAGTTTTTTAAATAGCAGATTGCTGAGTGTTTTAAATATCAGCTCAGTAATTAAAAGTCCAGTTGTTCCATCTAGGAGCAGATAAAGAGCGTTTCCCTGCAAATTGAGGTTGCTTTGCTTCTGAAGCCAGAGGGATGACAGCGCTGTCAAAACCTGGTGCTATCGCAACAACCTTCCTAGATTTCACTTGGACTTTAAAAATTTATATGTTTATGATAATATTATGTTAATAATTTCTCCGTTTTTCCACAGACACATAAAATTTATATGTGATTTCCCAACGCACGAGAACGCGTGGAAGCGGTCCCAAGGCTGGAATTCTGCGTAATTGCCTTTGCAGCAGAGTTCATCCCTCTTACTCAGGCACTATAACTAATTTATTATGTGTCTTATGTCTGGGCTTGTCAGCACTTTAATTATGTCCTAGAGAACCGGCTTGGCTGTCCTGGCAAACCTCTGCTCTCCTGGTTGCTGTTCTCATGAGGACACGGAACGCTCGGAGCTGACCAGTGGATAACCAGCAAGGCCAGGGCAGATGAGATGGTCTCCACAGCCACCTGCAGCATTCCAGAGTCACTGCTGGGACCTCAGCCTGCAGCTCTGGAAATGGCTCAGCCAGCCAGGCAAACTCACCCCCTGCCATCACCCTGAGTATTCCCAGAAATACTCACAGACACGGGATCCGTGTTTAAAACATTGGGGATCACCCAAGTCCCAAGTCCTGCACTTGGGGAGGCACAGGAAGGCTGGAGAGGGACTCCATGCAAGGGGAATGGCTTTAAGCTGACAGAGTGCAGGGTTAGATGGGATATTGGGAAGGGATTCCTGGCTGTGAGGGTGGAGAGGCCCTGGCACAGGTTGCCCAGAGAAGCTGTGGCTGCCCCTGGATCCCTGCAAGTGTCCAAGGCCAGGTTGGATAAACTTGGAGCAACCTGGGCTGGTGGAAGGTGTCCCTGCCCATGGCAGGGGGTTGGAACAAGATGATCTTTAAGTTCCCTTCCAACCCAAACCATTCTAGGATTCTATGATAGTGTAAGGCCAGTATATCTATCTATCTATCTATCTATCTATCTATCTATCTATCTATCTATCTATCTATCTATCTATCTATCTATCATCTATCTATCTATCTATCGATCTATCATCTATCTATCTATCTATCTATCTATCTATCTATCTATCTATCTATCTATCTATCTATCTGTAGAGATATATCTTTAAGCAGCTTTATCTGACCTTTTACCACCAGTTACACTTCAGCCACTCACCTTAGATTTGATCCTAATTCTTGTGTTTGGTTAAAGCCTGACGTTTAAATTCATAATAAAGTGCCACCTTTGGGATCTGAATAATCATTCCAAGGCAGCTTCATTTGAACAGCCTTAAATTTTCAGTGGCTTCAACAGCACAGTTTAAACCATATGTGCCACTTTGCAGGATTTTCTGGTTTGTTTTGTTTAAGCCATTCAGCAGTAACTATTCTCATTTCACTCCTGTCAGGTTTGCACTGTGTGTATAGACAGGGTCAACCTTTTCATTACAAGCGGTTCAGTTTATATTAGACACAGTAAAGCACTCAGTTCAGGGAAGCAGCACTTAAATTATTGCTAAATATATTCTCTCCCACTCACCCCGCCTTTTAAACACTTAGTAACTGGGTTTTTAACAATGTCATATCACTGCTGCCACGGACTTGTCTATTTTCAGAATAAACAGACCCACACTTTGCCCAAAGAGCTGCTCCCACACGTTATTTCACCCCTCTCTTCCGTGGAAGCACTGGGATTGTAGGGATATTTGGGGTTGGATGACCTACTGGGAGGAAAGGAAGTGGGCATTCCCCCTTCACGTGGAATTCTCTAGGCAGGAGAAGATGCTTTGTCACAGAAGCCTGTGCACACATAGCAGCACTGGAACTCTGAGCAGCTCACTCAGCCTGAGAGAGGCTCAGAGACAGCACTTCTGGGAAGTTTAATGTCTGTGCCAATAAAGCCAGGGGTTGAGATGGTATTTTTAATGCTTTGTGTGCCTTGGAACACACTTTTACTACATTCAGGAGTGTATCTTTGAAGGCAGCAAAGCCTTTGGATTGGCAGAGTGACAGCGCTGGGCGAACTGTAACATCCCGGAAAATCCCTTTTAAATGCCAGACCAGGACTTGGAACCTTTCCAAGCATTTGCAGCAGGCACAGCGAAACAGCTTTTGGAATTTAGCAGGCACTTACAGCGGCACAGACACGCTCAGGAAAGTTAAGAGCACTTGAAGCTGAGCAGCACAAAATAACCCAGGACGCTGGATGAACCGGAGGAAGATTCCCGTGGGGAAGTGGCTGGGAGAGCAGGACAGCGGGACATTGCTGAAGAAGCTGAGCCCCAGCTTCATGATAAACACACTTCCAGCAAGATCAACCCTGCCACAGGGGCTGGACAGGGATTTCTGGAGGAAGACTTCTCAACCAGGACACGTTCCAGCTGTTCGCAGGGTGCTGTGAGTGCCCCCGGTGCCGACGGATAACGGGAGCAGATCCCACGCCCTCCTCACAGGAGCTGCTCCAGCTGCTGGGAAACCTTGGGATGATCCCCTGCCATCAGGCACAGCTGGAGCAGGGACCCCTGCAGCTCTGAACTCATCTGGGAGCTCCCCCAAAATCAATAAACCCAGAGCTAAACCTGCAGCTGTGGATCTGCAGATCCCCAAACCACATCTGGCTGCGAGCAGCTCGTTTTCTTTTTGGGTGAAGAGCAGCTGTAAAACTTCAAGCCGAGTCCCTCAGTTACCTTCCCAGAGTTAGCTTGTTTACAGAAACCAAAATGAGAATTAATCCTGGTTTATGCTGTGTTTCTGGGGTTCTGCAAATCAACAGGCAAACTGTGGGCAGAACTCAGGTTTTTTTAGGAGCACTTACACAGGTTTACAGCTGCCTTTGCCCTGGGAATGCCTCACATGCCCTTGGTGTTAAGCCATCATTAGCTCAGGCTGCTTTAAGCCAAGGTGGCACAACCTGAAGGAAACAGGGAAGCCACAAACTCCTTTACAGAGCTTTGAGAGCTTTGCTTGATGCTTCTCCACAGGGAGGAGATCCCCAGTCACGAAGCCTCGGTGGTTTGTGATATTGGAACCACAAACACCTTTTTTTGAACATGCATTTCATCACCCATGACAAAGTAACCCAAGAATGACACTACAGAGGAAAGGAAGTTATTATAATAATGAAAGGACACTTCTGTGCCCAACAGGAGGTTTACACAAACTGTCCCTGGAACCACCAGTATGATGCAAGATCGTGTTTAATGCAGTGCTAACTCATTTTGGGTTGTGTCTTGTGCAATTCTCACAAATTCTCTAAAAGTCTCTAAAGACAAATTCTCACAAAGTCTCTAAAAGGCTAAAATTCCAGTGTTTCAGTAGCATATAAGGAAAAGAGAAAAGCAAGAGTGGATGACAAACTGGGCAATGTAAACCCTTTCTTTACTGTGTTCTAAAAAAGTGGGGAGTTCAGAACCACCATCTCACCAGGAACAAACCTGGTAAAGTTTGTTCTCCTATGCAATTCCAGAACGGCCCTACGCCACTGGGACAGAGTCTGTGACCCTGTAAGAGATTCTGTGACCCTGTAAGAGATTCTGTGACCCTGTAAAGGTGATGACCTGTGGCCAAGGCATAACACAAACCACCCTGAACATGAGGAGAAGACCTTGGGCTGGGAAACCAACCCAGCAGGGCAGAGATGCTGTTTCAGGAGATGAGCAGCTGGGTTTATGCACAAGGCAGGAACTGAGGGTCACAAGTGCACGTGTCAAACCTCCTTTTGTTGTGATACAGCCTTTTGCCCACTTGCAACTTAAATTTCAGTGGCATTTATGGCTCCTCAGGTGTCCCAGGCTCTGGTAATTAAAAGAGGAAGCAGGCAGAGCAATAGGACTGTGGTGTTACAGAAACAAGCCCCAGACTTAGGAGAAACCAAAGGTCACAGAACACGAGAACAAAGATCTTACCTGGCAATTCACCTGCTCTCTTTCTCCCTGCCCATGGTCAATGCTTCAAGGTGTCCCTTGCTAAAAAACTCTTGCTCACTGGGCGGACGTTTTTTGAATTAAATGTTTACCCAGACTGCTCAATATCTCCTCAGAGGACATGGGAAGCTTGAATCCATCAGCATTCTACAGAGAAAAGGCCTTATTTTTGGCCTGCACGTAGGACTTGACACGTGGCCAAATGAAAATTCATCTGCTGTAATAATAATTGTCCCGGTGATTTACTGATCTCTGTGTGGACATTACAAGCTCCATAGCTTTTATCCACACATTTTGAAAGCTTATGGTCTAGTTTTTCCAGGTCATTAATAAATTCAGGACGTCAACCTCAACGGCAAGCCCTGGAATACCCAATTATTATTTTTGTTTCACCGCAGGGTGCAGTCATTCTTAACCACCATTTTCCTTAAATTTCATCATTTTGTGATGAAACCACACATTTAACCTCCTGTTCTGAGTGTTCTCTGATAGGTGTTATCTTTGTGTCAAAACAGTGGAGATTCCAGACAATGGGTAAATTCGTGTTACAGAGCCCTCCTCAGTATTTGTTGAGGTTCTGGCTCCGAGAGGTCACACCAAAAATATACTGCTGGTTAAACTTGGAAATCATTTAAGAAAAAACTCTGAAACGCTGGGGGGAGGGGGGTTATCTAGAAAGGGAGGATGAGCAGGGAATTTGCAGTGGAAAATAATAAATGGAGTGGTTTGCCACGGTTAGAAATGGGATGTTTGCAGTCGCCTGTGTGACATGAAAACTCTGAACAACTCCTGGGGCTGCTGAACATCCCCCCAGGAAGTTCTAAGGGAGCCCTGAACTGCTTCCAGGGTGAGCCCACAGTGCCAGGTCAGAATTGTGGACACAGTTGGCCATGGAAGGGACAATCTCCCAGTGGTTTTATGCCCCTGTGCAGCCAGTTGACAAAGTTACTTCATGGGCTTTGGGGCTTAAATTGGAAGCATTTACTTTGGAACTAAAATTAAAAAAAAAAAACAAAACCCTCCGAAGTTTTTCCCCTTTCCCTCCAAGAGGATTTTTAGGTCTTGACTAGTATATACAAACAAAAGGTGATTGATGAGAATATTCATCCTCTGCTGCTTGTTTCATTCACTGAGCACTTGGGAAGCAGGGGAAAAAATGTAAACCCAACCCAATCCCTAATATTTCATGTGTGAGAGGAAAAGTTTTCTGCCAAATACCCTGATAGTCCTATGAAAATGTCGTATCTGGAAAATAACAGCAGCTCTTTGGGAAAGGGATTTGTTGCCGAGCTGACTGACTTCCCAAATCCTTCCTCAGAGTTCACGACTCCTGCCTGTGAGCCCTCAGAACCTGGAGGTATTCAGACAACTCGTTCCATTTCTAGCAGGGCATCACCAGGGTGGTGGCAGAGGTTGGCACGTGCTGACAGGCAGCACTTCTCTTTAGCCACTTCACTAAGGAAGAGGTTCCCACTGGGAAACTCCTGATGCCACGAAGACAAGTAAAATGTCGATTTTTATAACCAAAAAAAAAAAATCAATTTGTTTCTCTTTTACTCCATCCTCCCAAGCTGCCAATGCTGCCCCGTGCACAGGGGCTCTACAGCTCCCCCAGAGGGGCAGTTTCTGCTGATGGGCAGCACTAAACTGCCTCAGCAATGGGATGGAATTAAAGCTCGTTTATGCCAAAAGCTGTGTCAGTCTGAAAGATGCAATCCTGTTTACTCTTCCTGCACTGGCAGCCAAGCTCTGACTGCCCCAGATGGAGCAGATTAATTCTGCTGCATTCCTCCTCTCTGAATGTCATTCACTGGTCGTGGCTCTGCAGCCCAAAAGCTTCGCTGGGAACGCCAGGGGGTGTCAGAAATTATTGGATTTATTAAGTTTCATTCAAGACTGGTGATGGCTTAAGGAGCAGGGTCAAAGTGAGTCATAAAGCAGCACAACAAGGCTGGCTGTGCTCATCTTGGATCGTGTGGCACTGGTGGGAAAGTGTCCCCCAGCAGGGCAGGGAAGGCAGAGCTGGAGTGCCCAGCACAAAACGAGCACATCCCATTTCCCTTCCCAGGCCTCCCATCTGGAGCAGCGCGGGAAGAGGAGCAGTTCCCATTGTCTGTGGCCCGGTGCTGGCAGAGCTGTGCCATCTGCTGATGCCCACAGCTGTGGGAGAGCCTTCAAGGTAGCACAGCCATCCATCTCCTCCCACTGCAGCCTGCTCTGCTCCAGGACCCGGGGAGAGGCAGCGTGTGCTCAGCTCTGCTCCAGCTGGAGCCAAAACCACGGGATAGCAAAGCCCAGCTGACCATTGCACGAGTTCCTTGGATCTCTGTCAAAAAGCTGTTCCTTGAACCAGGGCAAAAAAAAAAAAAAAAGGAGTTTACCCTGAAGCAGCTTCCTGCAACCAGCAGAAAGTGGTTCTTGAGGCAGCCCTGAGTGCACAAGAAATTCCCAATCCAGCACGATTAACTCCTTCTTCCACGAGTCCCGTGCTCACCTCCCTCCCTCTGCTCTTCCAGGAATTCTGCCCGTGCCCAGGAGAGCATGTGGTGACTGCATTCCCTGTGCAGGGCCAGCTGTCCAATCCCATTATGCAAATGACAGTGCTGATAATTAAAAGTGTTTATCAAGTAAGCACAGAGGAGCAGGGCTCTGCTCCATGGCCAAGCCACACTCCTCATCCTGGTGGGACTGGATAATGTCCCTATCTGTCATCTTTGCCACAACTGCCCCGGGAGTTATCCAGGACCCTTGGCTGACAGTCAGGATTTTTCTAGGAACTGACTGACCTTCAGAGGATATTGGCCAAATAAGGGCTCTGGCATTTGTGATTTGCCATTTAACACCTGGAAATACAGCTTGGAAAATCCAGATTGTTTCTCCCTCCTTTTCTAAAAAAATCTAATTTTTGAAAAGATGAGAGATTCAACCAGAAAATACCTGGCCAGGTTATACACAAAAAACCAGTTTCTATGGGACCTGCTGTAACATTGGTGTTTTCTCACATCTCTTTCAAGAGAAAAAACAACCCCCCCCAAAAAAAAAATTCATAAATCAGGATGGCTTTCGAGTGTCCACAGCAATGTAAAGTTTAAAAGGAAAGGAGAACAGAAGGAAGTACTAAGTCAACTCTGCAACTGTTTGATTTTCACACAGGGATATATCACATCACAGATTTTTCACAGGCAACCACTTCTGTAAATGGAATTTGAGGGCAAAACGATGTGGAATTCGTTTGAAAGGAAAAACTGGGAGAGGAAACAAAAAAAATGGGAGCGAGTTCAGAAATTTTAGAGCAAAGAAACCAAGGGAGAGAAACCAGCAGGGAAGTCCTGAGAGAGAGGGGCCAGCTGGGTCAGCCTGGACAACTCATATCCCATTTCTCCCTGGTTTTTTTGCAGCCTGTCCAGGAACCCCATTTATTCCATACCAAGTAACTCAATTTTACACTTGAGTAACCCAGACACCTCTGGAAGGAGGTGATGTTTTACTTTACATAACTACGACCAACCAATTCCCATTCCTTTGATAAGCCTCAAAGTTCCAGCTGGGATTTGACCAGCTGGGTCCTGAGGAATAAAACTCTAACCTTCCAAGTGACTGTCAAGCACACCAAAAAGCTTTCAGAGTTCACCACTTATTATTTGTGACTTGGCCTGACAAAGTTATTTCCTCAAAGGTGTCAAAACTAATTAACAATTCACCAAAACAACAACAAAAAAAAAATAAGTAATAAGTAAAAAAAAAAAAATAAGTAATAAAATAAAAAAGTAATCTTTTGATGACCCTGATAAGACTTTTCAAGAAAATCTCCCAGATATCCTGTCTCCTGGGAAAATAACAAAGATCCAGAAGTTGTTTTTATTGTAATGAAATAATTTTACTCCTTTCTTGCTACTAATATGAGCCACTATTTCCCATGTTCATTCTGGATTTTTTTAGGAGGTAAGAAGAGCGACATCAGCACGACAACAAAGTTCTGCAGTGATGACAAAATGCCACAACTGTTGGTTAAAAGCCAGAAAAATTTACTGCAGACACTGTATGGCCTTGATATCATAAACTGAACAACAGGGGTTCACAGGGCTGGAGCAAAAAAACACCTGATGATTGTTCTTTACAGCTATTTTCCCCCCTCCCATTAGAAAACATGGTCCTCAACAGAACTTAACCAGAATTTATTGAGCAATATTTTGAGGAGAGAGAAAAGGTGACAGAAAATGTTGCAGCCACTTGCAAGTGTTAAAATGTGCCTCGCTGGCAGCTTCGTTTGAAGGAAAAATATAATCTCCAGTAAAAGGTGATTTATCACAGTGACACATCTC
Source organism: Lepidothrix coronata (assembly GCF_001604755.1). Lineage (NCBI taxonomy): Eukaryota > Metazoa > Chordata > Aves > Passeriformes > Pipridae > Lepidothrix > Lepidothrix coronata. The sequence goes on from NW_016690369.1 coordinate 1,521,446, forward strand.
CACACCGAGCTCAGCAAGAGCCACTTGATACACACCCAGGAACGAGAATGAGAGGCAGAACAGAGAGAGAATAAAATCCCTGCGTTCCTGATACCTTCAGGAATGACAGTCCTCTTCTCCTCCACTCCCCGCAAAAAGGAAGCTTTCCCAGCAGGCTCCCAGTCCAACCCTCTGTCAACTGCACTTTCTCCATTCATCTGGCTTGTTTTCACTGAAAGGGACTATTTTTTTTCCTTCTGTGTTTGTTTTTATTAAGAGCGAGTTTAAGCAATTTGCATCGCCTCCAAATTTTGAGAAAGAAAAAAATCACCGAACATTTTCGAGCTTTAGATTCCTGGACACGTTGAAATGGAAACGCCTGGCTGCCGTTTTTCCCCCCCTCGGAAATCAATACTGTTAAAAGTTACTTTTCATGTCACAGAAAAGCAATTTTCTTGGGGGGGGGAGGGAAGGACAGAAAGATTTTGGCAAGACATTTTTACTTCAGACGAATGAATCGGCGAGTCCTGGCTAACACTCTGTTTGTCGTGACGGCAGGAACAGGATTTGGGGCTGTGCTCTGCAAGCACGAGCTTTGCTGTCCTGATGACAACTCCTATTTAAGTCATCAGCTACTGCTAAGAGGAGAAAACCATTTATAAGCTCAGCATCTTGCCAGCAACGAGATTCCTTAATATCCAGATATCTGCTAAAGAATGGCTCCATTCCCTCACCTGCAGCACAACCCTGACAAGGCCAGTTATTCAGTCTTGTGCCCTGAGCAAAATCCTACCAAGGGAGGCAGTTTTATTTTGGTTGCCATGGGTATCAGTGCATCTCGCTTTTAAATTAGCTCAGGTGTGGTTGGAACAGCAGCAACAAGGGATGCTGTGGAATTTCAGGAAGCCTGAGGACGCAGTTGCCTTCAGAGATCAAATTTACAGATGTTATATTCAACAGCACCTCCCCAAAAAAAGAATTCCTCAACAGGCACAAACTCTATTACGAGTTGCGCTGGGATAAAATCGCTGCTTGAAAAGTTCTTCTCAATTTAAATCACCAAAAATGATAGAGATTTAAGGAGCTTGGCTGCAGATTTTCCATTCTATCAAAAAAAAAAAAAAAAAAAAAAGCTGGGGAAAGGATAAAAATAGTATCAAAGCTATGCAGTGAACACTGTCTTTGTCTGCTACTCTAGAATAAAACAAGAGAGGCAGCAATAAGCAACCACAGAGCTGCAGAGTTTGTGGAAATAAGGAAAGCAAAGCACGTGCATTAAACAAGGAAATCAGCAAAGCAGCAGAAAACGCTGTTATTTCTTTTAATGTAGTAATACAAATTTATTCCTTCAAATAAATCATAAGTGACCAATAGAGGAATAAAGATCAGTGAAGACCCCAGTGGCAAGCAACTGGAAATGACTGCAGCTGTGTCTTCTGCTGCCTCGTGCACAAAACACCCAAAGAATTGCCCAACAGATGCAAAAATAAACAAACTAACAAATGATTAAACAGCTCCCTGGCTGGGCTCTGTCTGCCAAATCTCTGCCTGGAGAGGACTTTTATGTCCGTGTAATGAACCCTCCAAATTACGGACTTACAAAGGAAACAGCTGCTGAACCACCCTGGTAATTACCCTGCTGGGGTTGGGCTCACCCAGCCCCGGGGCTGCGGCTCAGGGCAGCCTGTGGGACACGGGAGGACACGGAGGTGGCACCGAGCTGTGGCACCGAGCTGTGGCCCTGAGCTGTGGCCCTGAGCTGTGGCCCTGAGCTGTGGCACTGAGCTGTGGCACTGAGCTGGTGGCCCTGAGCTGTGTCACTGCACAGGGCAGGGAGCAAACCCACCTGTGTGTTTGTCACAGGACAGCAAACATCACAGTTGGGGCAAACCCAGCTAAAAACCAGTCCAGTGTCTTTCTCACGGTCATCTGGCACCCTGGGAGTGGCCAAGCCCAAAAAGCAGGGATCCTGACTCTGTTTTCTGTTCCAGCTACCAGAAGAAAACCACAGAGAACCACTTGCTTCCCACAAGTGCCGTTTCCCATATTTATCTTGATTGCTTATATGACTATGAATAGTCAGAAATAAAACACTCAATTCTTCTGCTGCTCGTATCTGGGGGATATAAGGGATATCTGGGACACTAAGGACAGGAGGGATGTTTGGGACATCAGGGGCATTCCAACAGGTGGAAGCTGAGACTCCCATTGCCACAGATCCTGCCACCAAACTGAACGGGACAAGTTCTGTGGCTTGCACAGAAATGATCATTTTGGTACAGCTACACCTGAGATCAAACCACCAACTGTGTCCTCAGCAGCTGACAAGCAAAGGGTGCCACGTGCTGACTGTCTGCCCTGTAATTCCACACTGGCACAACCATTTTTGGCCGTGAGATGGTCGGTGCTAAATGCACAGGAATGTTCACAGGTGAGCTGCTCCTCCCAGCCAAGAGAGCACTCGAGTTGCCACAACACTCCTGTGCACAACAGGGTGTATTTAAACACCTCACCTGCCAGAGGCATTTTGTGACAGAAGGCGATGGCTGGTGTGATCCCGGATGGTTTCCCTACGGATGGAGTTAAGCGTGGCTTGGAAGGGACCAGGACAGCAGCACTTTGAGGAGCAGACAAGTGTCAAGGCTGATCTCTGCAGCTGCAATCAAGCGTCTCTCCCTCCGTGTCTCCTGCACAGTTGTAAGAAGGGCCACGTTCTCCTCCTGCTGCTGCAGGTTGATTAGCAGTCAGGTGGGGAGAGGCTCCGGGGAGGGCACGAGGCATTAATTAAATCACTTCTACCAGCTAAGTGATGACACTTTGATTTATGGCAGAGCTCATTCAGCCAGACACTGGCATTTCCTGGGCACCGAGAGGAGGAAAAGCCAAGCTGGGAAGCAGGTGGGAGAAGAGGGGATGTGCATATAAAGGGAAAAGAACAAATTGCAAAGGAAATACCTGCAGCTGATAGACTGGTTTTGCAAAAGAGGGATGCGGGAGCAGTGGGAGTGATCGTGAAACATGAGCTGAAAATTATTGAATTCATGTTGCTTATTCAGAGGGTATTTTGTTTTGTCTGTGCCTGTAAGAAAAGCTGCTTTAGGACAAAAAGTCTCTCAAATGAAACCTAACCTGTACCACTGTTTCATAAGGCACGTTTCAAGCCGACACACTCAGTTTGTGACTCCAGACACGAGTCAGAGCTATCTGAGGGCACAACAGCAGCGATCTCAGCAAGGGGAGGTGGAAGTGTCCAGAAGGCAGAGCAGGTCAGTGATGCAGCAGCAGTCCCAGATGCTGTGCCCCAGCCCAGTCCTGCTGCACCACCTGCCAGGGCCGACGTCTCCTGAACGCCGGGCTCCCATTTCCCCTCTGCCAAAGGGCGGCGACGTTATTTCACCAACCTTTGGAAAGGGTCACCTTGGCCCAACTTCATCCCTTTCGTTTAGGATCGTGACATTTGAAAAGGCTAACTTAAACAGCCTTCCTCCGAGAAACCTCTTCTCCTGGTGACGAGTCGACGTGTTCTTCCTCGTGAGCTCCACGGTCAAAACCACAAACCTGCACCAGGGAGAAAATACATCTACACCTCCACCCCAGAACCCAAATTAGGTCAGAGCATGATTGCCATCACAGCAGTATTTCACTCCCTCTTCTGAATCAACCATATTTTGCTAATTCTTGGATTAGTTTTTTTTTCCTTGAGAGCCTAAGGCAGCATTTTAGAACACTCGGGGTCTAAAGCATCACACCCGCTGTACAGCCCAGTGGTATTTTTTTTTAGTAAGACATAACTTGTTATTTTTGAACACAGAGGTTTGTTTGCTCACAGCGTTGTGTAAGGTGAACATTCTTCTTGTATCTTTTTTTAAATATATGCAAAATTTTAGCAAGAATAATATTGGATCTCTTCAACTCCACCAGGCTCAGCTTCGGGTTCATACATGAAGAAGAAGTAAAATTTAAGGAAAATATCAAACAATAAGGTGGATCCAGAGCCTGTATTCCTTTTAGTCAATAATGCCCTCCTAGTTAGCCTGTGTTGCTAAAGCAGGCAGTGGCCTCAGACAGGACTGAGGCCACGTCACAGTAGCTGCTTGTAAGAAGATTTAATAAAAAGTGAATTCTTATTCTCTAACCTTTAACTAATAAACAAACAAAAAAATAAACCCCCCAAACAAACCACCCCTCCTGATACAGCTTCCCTGGCAGTGACCAGTGGCAAAATAACTGCTCCTGCTGTAAATCCAAATTCTGATCAGTACAAGATGTCATGAGCCCCCTTGCTGGGCACATGCATCATGTGCACTTATCTCATGAACTCTGCTTATCTAAATTATATTTCTTCTTTCAGCTCAAAGCCTTGCTGTGTCTTCTATAAACAATTTCTGCCTCTCAGTGCTTCATCTTGTTTCTGAGCGTGATTACTGTTACCCTCGATAATATCTTCAACTTTCCCAGCACACCCCTTAGGACCTCCAGGAGCTTTGTGGCTAATTTATTGTGAGAGTCAGAGATGAGAAAACCCTTTCCTGAAGCAGCAGGAACAAAGAAATTCGGGTCATCAAGGAACTCTGTAGCAGACCAGTGTTCAACCAACACAATTTGTCGCTGTTAATGTTGTATGATGTGTTTGGCTTCTTTTGCATCATCAGCTCTTAATAACAAAAGGCTTCACTGCTGAATTTGGGAGGTAGCTGGGTGGGGGTGGCAGAAAGAGCTGGTTTGCTTTTAAATAGATCCACATGCATCTCCTTTTCATCATTAGAATAAATTTCCGGAGAGGTGAGCAGAGGTTTAGCTGCATGACTCTCATTAATGTTAACTTTATTTCAGTAATGAGGTGAAAGTACAATCACTGGAGCTGATATAATCAGGGAGATGAGACCAAAGTCTGCTGCTGTAAATACTGCCGGGGAAGATGACATTGACAGTGCTGATGGGCAAGGAAAAATAGGTGTCAGGAGTAAAATGATGCAGGGAGGGTAAAGACTGTGCCTTTGGGTATAAAAGTACAGCTGCAAACTGCCAGGGGACTGTTCAGTGATGTGAATGCACTGACAGTGGAGAGGACTGGCAAGGTACTGAGCACAGCAATCCTCAGCCTTACTGATTCCCAGCAAAAACTGAGGGAAAACGGGGCAAAAACGCCCTTAAAAGCCATTTAGGAAGGATAAGGAGAATTAACACAGTAGCGAAAAAGCAACGTTGAGACAAAACAAAGCAGCAGGTGTAGGGAATCCAAAAGCTACTGTGACAGCCCCAGAAGCCAATCCCAGTAATATATTGCACCAGGAAGACCTCAGACAATGAAAAGTGGGAGCACCATCGTGCCACTGCGCTCCATTACTTTAGCTAATAGAATGATCCGAGCTGAACGAGGCCGGGAAGAATTTTATAGTAATTAGCAAATCTGTTAGTGCCCATTTTTCTTCTGCACAACACGGGAACAAAAGAAAAGCAGGCACAGCTATTAAGGGCAACTGACAGGGAGAAAAAGTGGGGAGACAGGCAACGAGTTGGGCAACTGCAGAAATAAAAACAACAATTCCATTTTTTTATTACAGAACCAGCGTAGGAGGATTTTTAGGTTTGCACTTAAAAAAACACACAGAGCAACCCTCTAGTAAATATTTAGCACATAATCATCCACATCCAAGTACTGCTAGTAGGGAAGGAAGAGAGGAAACATAATATATGCATTCACTCTATATAATTCTTGCAACATTCAGTACCTCTGTGAGCAGCTCACTGTGACTTTATCCAGACACCACAAACACAGGGTTTGTGGGGGTTTTTTTATGCCATGTGGAACCGAGCCACCCCGAGCTGTTTGTACTGAATCCATGAATTTAACCTTCTAGCTCCAAATGAAGTGTATTTATAACGACGTGAACAAGATGTGCCCTTTTCACTTGATTTCAGCATCTCACTGACCCTCTGAAGGCTGGGGCAGAACTGCTCTGAACCTGCTGCTGCTCAGGGTGGTAAGAACTCACCTTTTTTTTGGGGGGGGGGTAAAACAAAGCACGTTTGGTTTTGCCATCCTGGCTCTCTGCATTGTCCTAGTCCCTGTTATTGCAGAAATCCAGGAGAGCCCTGATCAATATGTCTTTGTTGTGTAGCCCTGAATTAACTACATCTCACTTTCCTTTGACAGCGACACAGATCACAGGCAGCTGCCGCTTCCCCTGTGAGGAACACGAGTTCTGGAAAGCATATTCATTATCTGGCTGTTAAAAGCAGCAGAGCATGCAAACCTCGCCCTGCCTGGGCTACCTGAGACATCAGCATCTCCCTTTGATTAAGTGACTGCCAGCCAGTCACCTTCTCCCTCTAACCTTGATGTGGCAGGGCTGTGACAAGAGCAGGCAGTGTAACATCACCGAGTGCTCACAAATAGATGGCTTAATTTGTTTTAATAGCCCGCTCCCCCTGCAGCCTTTCCACCGCAAACTCCCGGGTTTGAGGGCAAGAGCACACATCAGCTCTTGGGATGGAGCTCACCTGAGAGCCAGCTGGCAGGAAGCCAGGGAGAACCCTGACCAGGTCCAAAGCTCCCGGTCAGCTCACTGGCACTTAATAAATTCCAAAGGAATTCCACCCCCAACCGCACCATCTCTGAGTTGCAGGACTCGGGATCAGAAAAAATTGACTTTCAAAAAAAACTACAGCTCCTTATCCAGACCCTCTGTAGCTGAGTATTACTTGTGCACCAACAACAAAACCCCCCCCAAACCTGAACGAATTTCCATCTCATAATCAGAAGCAAATAAGTCCCCACGGGGTGAAGTTTGATTTTTATTTCACTGGTCTGGCAGAAATAACAGGGCTGTCAGTCACCGACTCCCACAATGTTTTCGTGGGTCTCATAACATTTTTTTGCAGCTGCTGGAGTAAGGTAATCCCACAGAAACCTCAGCCCTGGCCTCCCGAGGGCCGAGTTGTTATTATTATTGTTATTTTATTATACAACAGTTACCAACGAGGCCACCGAGGTATCGCGTCTCTTTTCCCACACTAGCACCCACGATCACCAAGCAGATTAAAACCCAGGCAGGTAAAGTTTATTTTCTAGGTTTAGGTGGCCAGGCCAAAGAATTCCAGACAGACACTCCACGCTTTTTCCCGGAGCGACGCGACCAGTCGTGTTCTGTACCCGTAGGTGCCTTTTGCCAAGCGAAATCCAGCTCCCAAAAGCCCTCTGCCAGCCCACGGAGAGGAGGCTCAGCCTTTCTCCAAAGGCTGTGGTAACCTCTGCTGGCAGGTCCTCGATGCTGCAGCGGCTCGGATGCTCCTGGAAGGAAGCTCGTGGCTGAGCAGACAAAAAGACATCAGAAGAGGTGCATCACGTTTGCTTACTCATATTTTTGTGCGCATTCGCTACTCCAGAGGATTGGAATTTTTTAATTGGATGCGTATTTTCAAGGCATCGGGGGATTTAGATAAATTAGGGCCCTGCTCATCCAAGTAGGAACATGTTTTATATCCTCAGACAGCACAGCTTTTATTACCAAGCACGTCTGTAACTGCAGTTTGCAGCTAATCTACATTTTGCTGTTTGAAGATGTGGGTAGAGCACAGCGAGTGTCGTCTGACAGAGCAGAGGGATGAATTTTATGCATTTGATAACATCAGTAATGTTACTTTTTATTTTTTTTTTAGTGTTTAAACCAAAATGTCACACTCGTGGCTTATACCCAGCCTTATCCCACTCCTTCCAGTGGTGATATTTCATATCTGTGTAAGACAGGTCTTGTTCATATCAATAGGTACATTAAAGGTGAGGCCACTGCCAGAAGTTCTAAGAACTACAAACGTTGAGTTGTCTTTTTGCTCTGAGGAGTTTAAAATCTAAACAGGTTTTGGGCAGGACAGGACCAAAACACAGGCAACTGATCCATGATTCCAATTTACCTTGACTCCTATTAGTGTGCCTCACTCAGTAGGTGCATGCAGAGATGGAAAACATACAGGATAAATGAGAGCTGCATTTTATTAGAAGCTTCCATTAAATTGGCAAGAAATCAGGTGCTAGTCCTCATTTCAACTATTAACAGTAGAAACAGATTAATTGTCACCTCACCTATGGAAAAGCCTAACAATTGCCTCCCATTCCATTTGCAACTACAGCTTCTATCCCCCTTAATTGAAACCCATAATAGAAAAGCTTCTACGAGGCAAGATTTCAGCCAGAATTAATTCCTTCATTTTCTCTACTCTGCAACTTGGTGTTATTTTACCACAGGCGAAACAGCAGACCACAGCAACAAACATGCTTCAGTCTGAAGGTATCCTGAGAATTCTTGCTTAAGACAGACATTTCTAATCTACCAAACCCCTGATTTATAAAAAAAAAAAAAAAAAGATCTGTGGCCACAGGACCGCCTCAGAATGAAAACCATCACGAAGACAACCTGCGTGTTGTTACAAGTCCGACCTTAATGGACCAAAAATATTAGATAGAACTGTCTGTTTAATTAGACACGGATCAAAAATGAAGAACTAAGTGCTTTCCCATCATCCCCTGCAGGTTTTGAAGTTGGCATTTTTCCCCCTCTGCATATAGTTAGTTGTTTGCCTCAGGTTGTAAAGAAATGCAAGAGGGCTGTTATTAAAGCACCGATAATTTGCTGAACTCCATCTTTTGTGGAACTTGCTGAGTTAGAAAATTCCTTTTCACCTCCTCCCCCACGCCTCCCTGACAAGAATAACCCAAGAACAAATATCACATTATGGTGTTTGGTAAAAGGATGGAGTGTGTTTGCAGTTAAGTGACTACCACAAGACTGAACAAATCCTAAAGCTCAAGCCTGTCCAGCTAAATGACAAGGGAAGTAAGAAAGGATTTGCTCTCTAAAAGTGGATCATAACAAAGGCTCACGATTAAGATTTGCTGTGCTCAGTGCTTTATATTCACAAATTGACTCCTGACATAGTGTTTTAGGAAGTTCTCCAAGCAATCAGAGCCTGAACACGTACAGGAGATAAAGAACTGCCACCACACGAGTGAGAGTCTGAGAATACAGAAACCATTATCCCTGCTCATCAACTGTTCAGAGGTCTGCATTTGCCATTTCACAGCTCCAGCCCATCACAGGGAGGATTTTTATCCACTTCTTCATGTACCATCCCAGTGGAGCAGAACAGCAGGTTCTGTCCAGGCCAACGGCTCAGGTTTAAACCTGGCAGACTTAGCACTTTCCCCTTCTGCAGAGATTAGTTTCCAGACTGGTACAACTAAATCCCGGGCCTGTTCTCCCATTCCATGGTAGCTGCCACCATTTTTCACCAGCATTAATATTCCTGTAAACCACAGGAATGAAAAAGCACAGAACCCATCCAATTATCCCCAGCAGGGACCTCAGTGCAGATAAGCAGAGCCAGTGGCTCCATCAGGTGTTCTCATTAAACCTGCTGCCAAACAGGCATCCACAGCCCCAGCCTCTCAGCTGACAAGGAGAAATGAGATGTCAGACAACCACAGAATCACCAGGCTTTTTGCAAGAGGGATGGACATCACTTAAACCACACAGAAGTTTTATCAGGGAGCACAGATTTGACGTGTCTCACTGAATCTTCCCAACGTGAAACAATCATCTGCATTCCTTCCCCTGCTCAGTCCACTTTTGCAAAGGGTCTGATCTTTCTATTAATCATTGACAGAAGCATTCTCTTGTCTTAGATTAAAATGCAACTGATTTCCTTTTCAACTCTACTTGCTTGCTTTATTACAGATATTCCAGTAAATGTCCCTCTCTGCCCCACTGCATTCTTCAACCTCACATCTTGGTACAGTTGCTTTGTCATTCAAGGAAAGATGTGAGAACAGGCAGCATTTTGGAACATTTTAATGATTTAACATAAACTACAGGTACTAGTTGAACAGCTCAACAACCAGGGAGGGAGGATGCAGTTTCTGTCCCATCGACAGTGGCCACAATGCACTTCTGATCTCGTCCTGTTTTTCTAGGAGAGAAAAAGGCCAGGAATTCTCACAAACATTGTCCAAATTAGGCTGGTTCTCCTGATTTCTTACAATTACTGCTTCAAGCAGTGGTATGACCTGCTAAGGAATTAATACCAAGTTGGAAAAGAAAGCAGGAGCAGGCCATCAGCATCTTGATCTCATCAGTCACAGTGCAAACACACGAAGTGCTGGAATACACCTCAGCAGGAATGGTCTGACAGACCAACCTGACGGCCTTCCCTAAGGAAAACGGTTATGGAGTGCTGGGAAGGGCTGAGCAATGTGCTTAACGCCGAAAAGAGAAGCAACCTCTGCTACCCTCTGAAGACAGGACTCCACACTGCAGCCTCACACACGCCTGCACGTTGCCACAGGATGGCAGCAAAGGGATAAACCGCACAAACTGCTAATGCCAGAGCTCTGGAGCCTGCGGAAAAACAAGATTTCCAAGAGAAAACTGCTGATGGGACCGTTATTTCACATTGATGGCTTCTGGGAAAGAACAACGAAAACAATGCAAATGGATTTTATGAGATGGTTGGTACTATTTCTTGTTTGTATCATATGTAATTGCACAGCATTCTACAGTTCTTTTGCACCAGGATATTCCACCCCTGTGTTTGGGGTTTGTCTTTGTTTGTTTTTTCTTTAAAGCCTCTGTAGATTTTTATCTACATTTTTATTTACTTTTTTATCTTATGCAGTTCAAGCAGGAACACACAAAGTCCAAATCATGAGGAGATGGGTGGGGTAAAAACAAGAGAAATGAATCACTTTACAGAAAAGAACAACCCAGTTCAGTCTAGTGCTTAGACTTTGCCCAGTGACTTGCAGGGGGGAGCACAAATTTAGTCAGCATTTTACTGGTTCTCTACCCATCTTTTCTGTGTTGTGTGGCCTTTAGAGGGAGACAATTTAAACTGCAACTTTAGAGAGCCAGGAGAAATTGTGGGAGAACCAACCCTGGCCTAGTGCCATTCTGATCAGACCAAGATTCCAGAGCAGCAAGTGTGTCAAACAGCAAATTAAAAGCACCCTGACTGTTTAGCTGAGCTCATGCAACACAGTTGTCCTCAGAGGGCACGTTCTGACACTGGAATTACTTCATGCACCAGGACATCATGAAACTGAGGTCCCAGAACAGCTCCACCCTCTTGCCTCCTGCACAACCAGGAGTGAAGAACGTTTGATTTACCAAGTTCAAGCAAACAGCCCTCCAGTGTTCCCTGTCAGCAAGGGGACCAGCAGAGAGCTGTTCACAGAACTGAGACTCCTCTTTGAGGAAACTGTTGCAGAGTAACAAGGGAAGTATTTACAACAAACAATCAACATCCCACCCCGGGCAGATCCCTGCTCTTCTCTCGTGCTGCAGGACTTGGACAGAATAACAACTCCATTGGAGTTCTGAATGCTTTAAACTCACTAAGAGGAACATAAGCACTATAGTGACAAATCCCAACACAATTCCTTTAGACTAAGGAGGAAGAAAAACCAACCAAGTTTAGTCAGGATCTAAAACATCCTTTCTAGCTGACATAGCAAAACAGGGACTGAAAGGCACCAACCACTAGCTCTGCAAAGCATCAATACTTTCAGCTAGTAATCCATATAAAATGAATAAATAATTCATAATTACACATGTAGTGTACACCATGCATGTCAAGAGGGGTTCCAGAGAGAGAAGCAAAGCGTGCTTTTCTCTCTAAAAGCAGAAATCCTCCCATTATTCCTGTCTCTCTGGAAAGTCTCTGGACTGCAGAGACACAACTGAACCTCCATTTACAGCTGCAAAGCCACATTAGATATTTTTCCCACGGTGTTTTACAGCCTAGATCCTAAAATACAGAGGAAATACTCCAAGGAAATACTGGTACTGTGGCACAGTGCTAGCACAGGTGCACAACAAAGTGAAGGAAGCAAGATTCAGTCCCAGATTCAGTTCCTTGCTCACTCTGACACCTCTGGCTCTGCCCCCACACCCAACACAAGCCATTTGCACCGAGGCTCTTGTAAAGCAGCAGCTGGTGTCTTGTTCCTTTGGCTTCCAGTCTCCAGTTCCTTCCCTCTGTTGCTCAGATCCCTCAGCTTTCAAACAGGCAGGAGCTCGGGGGGATATTCCCCATAGCAGTACTTGGCAATGGGGTCTCTGTAGGTGTTCTCGTGCTGCACACTCTGTCAGGGAGAGGAGGAGGAGCTGTAACAACACACACACACATCCCTTCGCCCAGGGCCAAAACCCACAGCAATGATTTCCCAAATTCTTCTACCCGTTGGTGTATCACAGCAGTTGGAGTCAGACAACTCTGTTGCTAAATTACAGCACTTTAATGTTGAGCCATACCCAGAACTCCTTTTCAGGAGACTACTCAAGTAAGTGGGGATAGATTCAATAAATACATATATATATATGCTTAGGCAGTATCACCAAATGCCCTAAGCAAGCAAGGCACAATAAAGTTGCTATTTGACATGTGTGCATTTTTCTTGATAAAGCTAGAGTTCAGATACTGTGGTTAAAAAAACCCAAGAAACCAGCTTTGGAGACATTTGGAACTATATCCTGTGTTTGCAGTCCATCCTTATTGCTACATGAAATGCTCGAGCTGCATAAGATCACCAGCAGCACTTTCTAAGAGGGCCAATCCTTGCTTAGACCAAAATTAATTCTAAATAAAATCACATGGCTAACAGAAGTTCACCTCTGTTCTTAAAACAAGCAAAGAAACAGAAATATTACAACATACTTTTTGAGTTTCTGTGCAATGATTGTCAGCGTATGGTAAGTCTCCAACTGTACCACAAAATAAATAGCACTCTGAAGCTACTGGGGACAGCTCTCACTGTTCTCATCCTTATTAGACCTCCCTCAGAACTCATCCAAGATCTTCTCTGGTCATTGAACTCTGTTTTTAGTTAAGCACCTCTTTTTTAAAGAGAGTGTGCAACTTGCCCTGCTCTAAACACACATTGTGCCTGCAGGTGAGCTCCCAGCCACAGCTCCAAGGTTTATGAACACACCCCTGGACATAAAAGCACGACACACAGGACCAAACTCGTTTTTCAAGGGCACTTTTCTGGGCCCTGGACACGTCCTTGTGCCCTACCTGTGATGAAGTCCTACATTTGGCCAGGCACAGCTCAAAGTGATCCTCCACTGCCATGAAGAGGTTTTGGAAAGCAATAGCTGCCCGGTTCAGGAAACGCTCCAGGAGATGTTGCTAAAGCAGCCAGCAAAAAAAAACACAAAACAATGCTGTCCTTCAGCAAGGAGCAACCAAAGCCCACCCTCACCTAAACAACTCAGGTATCAGAGGAATAGTAAGCAACTCCACTTAGGATTTCTAGCAAGCACTGAAAGGCTAATCCCTCACAAGCCCCAGAAGTGGGAAGAGAACCTAGAGAAGCTCACAGAATACAGGGAAGTGCCAATTACAAAACTGGAATAGCTTTTTCTGCAATAATTTCCCTCCAGCAAATGCAACTGCCCCGAAGCTGAAACACTTTGCAGGGCTCCCAGTGTTTCCCCTCGGAGGAGGGAAGGATGAATTTTGTTAAAAGCTTTATTTACAGCTTGCCAGACGGTCCCTGCAGGCTTTCCAAGAAAAGGAACTGTCCCCTCTAAGGGAAAAGAAGCACTTTTAGGCCCAGAGGAACCCGAGAAGCAGGAGGAGGTCCTCTCACCTTGCTGGGCTGGAGGCAGCAGGACACACAGTACTCGTAGATGCTGCAGCAGCCGTTGGGAAGGCAGCTCTCACAGCTGAACAGCTTCGTGCTGGGCACGTGCACGTCACAGCAGCCATTCACCAGCAGGTCCTTCCTCTCACAGATGTACCCTGGCAACAACAGCAGCAGTAACAACCGGGCAAGACACAGCCCTTTCATCCACAGTGGGAATCACGTTACTTAAGGACAGGTTTATTTGTCATTTAGCAGGTTATGATCCCCCTCTGTCTGGCAGTAGCGATTCTTTGCAGTGACACTTGGATGTTTCAAACAGCCTGGTGTTATGTGCACAACCAATATGTGCTACTACTCTAATGTGTGCTGTGTGTACAGTAAGAGTGCTTAAATGCAGAATTTTGAAGTTCTGATTTCCTTTTGGCATCATTCCTTGTCGGGAAAGGGGACTGGTGATGATTGTACTGGAGAAAAACCTGTGACACACGTTCTCTCAACAGCTCTGTGCCTGGATAACACTCCTTACAGATCAGTATGAAGGGACTTAGATTTATCCATGCAGGATAGCTCTAAATTAATTGAGTTAGGGAACCATCAGTAGTACAGAACCATGTGTATGTCTTTATGGAAACTACCACCACAGTGTTAGACTGTGAGACAGAGCTGTAATTTTTAGAGACCTCAGGAATCGGCACCAGCCATAATTCAGGCAGTGCCAAATTTAACATTGATGCAAATCACAAAAAAAGATGTGGTGGGTTTTCTACAGCCTTGATTTCTGGTCAAGAGAGATCCAGTGCCTGAGCAACAAGCACAGTGGGGAGGTACTTGTGTAGGGTAAGAAAGGATCTTTAACTTTTAACACTTAAAACAAGTGGTTAATATCCTTGGGTTTCAAGGGTCAGATGAGGTTGTTAACTGTGACTGAGCACTAATTACACCTGTCCTGAGCTGCCTCCCTACAAGGTCAATAGTGTTTCCTCAATTACTCTCCCTAACACCTCTGACAGTAGGAACACACTGCAGGGAGACACAAACAGCTCTGCAAGCAATGGCAGTAAATGGAGCAGGACTCAATGTTTGTGTTCTGTGCAAAGATAAGTGGAATTCTTTGACTCTGAGGTGGCCCTGGGAACAGCACAGCCACACTCACACAGCCCTGTGCCTGAGCTGAGCCTGCACAGAACCAAACCAGCAGTGTGTGCAGCCACACGGGAGTTCATCCAGCCTGGGCACAAAATGCCAATGGCTGAGTAAAAACACCTTAATAAAGAGCAGTTGTTCCTTGGAAGTGCCACTGACAGACAGACAAAGCAGTGTTCAGCACTGCCACATACAGAATAAATTCTTCGTGTCAAACATACCCAGTTCATCTGTTATGAGGAGCTTCCCCTGCACAGAATTCCTGCACTGGTTACTCAGCTGGCTGCTGTTTCCCGGGCTGAACTTCACCTTCCACAGGATGGGCTGCTCGTGCTCCTGCACTTGGAGGAGATTCCGATCTCTCACCATCCTCTCTTCCTGGAAGGAAAGACAGTCATGCAACCAAACATACAAGTTGCTTCTGCCACTTCAATCCACGTGCTCTTCCCACAATCAGAAATGGCTCACTGTTGTAAACTCCACAGCACAGCAAACTCCAGCACCAGTGGAGTAACCAACATACAACTTGTAGTAGGTTACTTTGTGCAGTACACAGGAAGATACACAACCCAGTACAACAGGGGTGTGTAAATTCACCAAGGGACCAGGCAACACAGCTGAACTTGGTCACTACAACCACAAAAGCTGTATAAATTATCTTAAAATAACCACAGCTGCACATATTTTTCTTTGGTGAGTCCTTTGCTAGTGGAAATACCGCTCACAAGAGATCATAGAATCACAGAACAGAATCACAGAATCAGCTGGGTTGGAAGGGACCTCCGAGATCATCAAGTCCAACCCTTGATCCAACCCCGCCGTGGTTCCCAGCCCATGGCACTGATGCCACATCCAGTCTGTCCTTAAACACCTCCAGGGATGGAGAATCCACCACTTCCCTGGGCAGCCCATTCCAATGCCTGATTACCCTCTCTGGAAAGATACAGCAACAATAACCAACAACAAACAACAACACAACAAACACCACCACCATACAACAAACATCAACATTTACAACACTACAACAAGCAACAGCACACAACAGTAAAACAAACAACAACAGTCCCTTCGAGATTTTCTTTTTCCAGTTTCGGTTGGAAACACTGTCGCTGTCAAACACAGTATCAGGCGCTATTATTTTAACCTCTTGTGTGTTTAAATTAAACTCTATTGTGTTTAATAATTACAATGTAGCTCTTACAGCGACTCAGCTCTGGTGAGGCCACCCCTGGAGTGCTGTGTCCAGTTCTGGGCCCTCAGCTCAGGAAGGACATTGAGGTGCTGGAGCAGGTCCAGAGAAGGGCAACAAGGCTGGGGAAGGGACTGGAGCACAATTCCCATGAGGAGAGGCTGAGGGAGCTGGGGCTGTTCAACCTGGAGAAGAGGAGGCTCAGGGGAGACCTCCTCACTCTCTACAACTCCCTGACAGGAGGGGGGACCCAGCTGGGGGTTGGTCTCTTCTCCCAGGCAACTCTCAGCAAGACAAGAGGGCTGGGTCTTCAGCTGTGCCAGGGGAGGTTTAGGTTGGATATTAGGAAGAATTTCTTTCCAGAGAGGGTGCTCAGCCATTGGAATGGGCTGCCCAGGGAAGTGGGGGATTCTCCATCCCTGGAGTGTTTAAGATAAGAC
>NW_016690369.1:1542580-1578521 GCF_001604755.1 Lepidothrix coronata
TATAGATATATATCTATAAATATACACTGTGCTATTTATGTGTGATACACATTCTAAGATGTATGTGTGGATATACTCTCTGTGCTGTGGTGAAGATGACTCTTTGCATGTGCTTCTTACAGATGTGCTGTGAGCACTGGGAGCCAGGGGCATTGCAGTCATCCAGTCTGAGGGACCTGTGGTGAGCTGGAAATCTGGACCAGCTCGGACTCTCTGTGGAACTCCGTGTATGAGCTGTCTGCACCCTCTGGAGCTTCCATCTCTCCCACGGTGGCACCTGGCACCTCTGGATAAGGCTGTTGTTCAGGTACTGTTAAAAAATGTCCCAAGTGCAGCAAGATGAAAACCCCTAATCTGGAAAAAGCGGGAGCAGTCAGTACTGAAGCTGAGTCCCTTCTGGAACAAAGGCCATTTAAATGTGATCAAACCTGTAGGACTCTGGGCAGAACAGACCATTGCATCTCACAATGTCCTGCACCTTCAGGACTTGGTATTCATGTCACTGTCCCCTTCATGGCTGATGCCAAAAGAGAAAGTGTCTCCCCGTGGAGCTGAATGTCATTGTGGAGTGTGATTTCACCCCACATCACAATCTAGACTTCCAATGGTCTAGAAAGGCGTGAAGGATTTTTCAAGTGCTGGAGTTGCCTCTACTCTGGCTCTGGCTCTCAGCTTGTAGCATGGGAAGATGGACAGATGTTTTTTATGAGCAGTGACCTCAAAGTTGTTCCCAGGCAGGACAGTTCTGCCTTCATGGGCCAGCCTGTCTTGGCCTGTTCATCATACCTGAATTGCTGTTTTGGTTCAAAAAATGTTATATACAAGTCAACAGAGATATTGTCAGGGTAGGATTACTGCAGGGAAAGCATGTAAAAGATTACTGGAATACTAAGTGTTGTTACCTCAAATGCAGATTATAACAATTGAAAAAGACCCCATAAATCTATTTTTTGTGTATAAAACTTGCAGATCCTTATAAAAAGAACTTAGGCCGTGAAAATCCAGCACAAGCTGAAATGTATAGCAAGAGATTAAAAACCTGCTGGGACTTACAAGGTAAAAAATTCGTAGTTAGGAGAGTTATTTAAAAGAATATTGTCGTGACCTGGTTGTATTTTTTCATTGAAGATGTTTATACATTTGCTTTTTTCCTCCCTCTCAGTTTTACAAACCAGGTTTCTGCAGAAGAGGAAGAAGGGGTTTCATTCCCAAGAGCGGATGTTGGGTGGCGTGTCACAGCAGGAGCCACCCTGTTAGATGTCCTCGAGGTCCTTCCCAGGACATGCCAGCTGGACACTCCTTGGGACTGCCCTGTCCTGCCAAAGGGGACCTGACTAGTTCCTGCCCTGCCTGGAGCCCCGTGTCCCTGTGCTGCCACAACTTCCACGTCGTTCCTGTGCAAGCGGGCTGAGGAACAGCCGGGAGCCGGAGGGGCTCTGCCGCAGAAGGAGGTGCTTGGTGCCAGCCATGTGCCCAGCTGGGTGGCACCCCCAGCCCCCCGAGGCCGTGGGCCTGTCTCAGTAGCCCCCCCGGGATCTGCTGCCCCGCGCCGTTGATGTTGAGCGTGTTGTGTTTCAGGGTGCTGAGGAAGATGCAGAGGCGGCACAGCAGCAACACGGACAACGCGCCTCCGGAAAGGTACACCCGCCTCCCTCCTCCCAGCTCCTCTCCAGGGGGGAATGTCCTGATTTAAATGTGGGGGGGGTTGAGAAGATGGAAGCTCAAAACTGAGTTTCCTCAGTCCTCATCCCTGTGGATGTGGTGTGGCCAGGCTTTCTGCTGGAGTTCGGGAAGTTTGGACCCAGGTTTACTTTTCCCCCTCGTGTCAGCACTGACTGCTGCCCACCACAGTGTTCCAGGATGATCCAGTGTGGCACATGAGGAGCTGGCTTGGCACAGGCAGGACGTTTTGGAGCACTAATATTGCTGTTTTGGTTAAAAAGGAGCATAATATTATGTATTAACTCAAAAGAGATGCTGTCAGGTTAGGATTAAATAACATTTACTGTGGGGAAAGCATAGAAGATTCCTGGAATACTAAGTGTTGTTACTTCAAATGCAGATTATAACATTTGGAAAAAAAACCATAATATCTATTTTTTTTCCTGTATAAAACTTACAGATCCTTATAAAAAGAATTTAAGCCCTGAATGATTTGTTGCACAGTCTTATGGGGATCTTGAGTGCAATCAATCTGCAAGGATCAACCTGTATGAACAGAAACTTCTGTTATTAAAGTGTGTAAAAAGTCTGCTGGGCTGAAGCTCTCAACGACTTAGTGTTTTATAAAGAGTTTGAGTGATCCTTTACATCCTCCCAGAGTCTGTATCCAGCTCTATGTATGTGAGTATTTAGATGCAGAATACCTCTAATTCACTTCTGCAATTACACCATCAGCAAGGGAGCCTTGCCACTGTTGTTGTTCTGGTGCTAAGTATTCCCTAGGGCTTTCCCAGAGCTACAGCTTGACTTTGTTTGTTTTTTTTTCCTAAAGAAGAAACTAATCTAATTAAGACAAAGATGGAACTAACAAATTTAGTTGCTCTGGCTGAGCTGAGGTTATAAGTGAAACATCATCGGGTTTGCAAGTAGAGTTGCACTTTGATGCCCTGACCCCTGCTAGCATGGTACTGTTCTTAATTTCAGGGGAAAAGAAAGCCACCTCCACCTTTTTTTCTGCATGATGCTGCCCAAGCCTCAGTGCAGAAAAAAAAAGTGTGGGTTTTGTATCAGCAGACAAGGCTGGGGCTTGAGAGGCACAGAAGGTGCTGAATGGGCCTTCTTGTCTTCTGTGCAGAGCTCTCTGAGTCTGTACAAACCTGTAAGACACTTCAGTTAAAATATATTCAGGGTCTGTGTCTGTTATTGAGTGCAAAAGATAAGCAGAGTAATGTCAGTTGGCTTTTATAAATCCTTCTGGTTTTTAACAGGTTAGGTACCTATTATCAGAGAGGCTGAAGGTTTCTAAATGTAGAATGAAATGCTGTTGCCACTGGTATTCCCTTCTGGTTAACTTCAGCAGCCTCACAATTTCATCCTTGTTTGTTTTTAAACGTGTCCCAGATTAATTCCTTCCTGCTGAAAGCACAGTCCTGTATCCTGGTAGTATTATTCCAAACAATAGTTGTGTCTTTATTTGTAACACTGGGTTCCACCCAGGCTGTTTGTTAGTGTTCCCAGACCCAAGGACTGGCACATTCTGTCCCCGTGTTGTGTGTACATCCCTGAGTTGTAATCACTACTTCTAAAGTTAGAGACCTCCAGGGGTTAAAATCAAGAGAGACCAAAGCCCTGCAACTTGCCTTATTTGTGAGCTTTGCCTCTTGCTGAGCTTATTTATTCTTTACTCTCCTTCTGCAATTTAGAGAGGTATTTGCTGTCTGCCAGGCATTTACTGCCTAATGATCATTCTACTTGTTACCTGGAGTGTTCCCTGCCATCTAAACTTGCTTTGTATTCATCTGAATTCCACAGGATTGACTTCAGGTGAAGAAAGCCTCTAGTCTTTTGGTGTTAGGAGGAAGGTATTTAGACTTTTTGCAATCTGGAAAGGATCAGTGCCAGAACTAATTCTCTCCAGGTCCCAGTAATTTGGGTACATCCATGTCTAATTTGCCAGGAATATCAAAACAGAAGAATTTCTCTTGACCCATGAGCAGAACCTTTATTAGTTCAGGGACACACAAGCTGCTCTTCCCCAGTCGATTGTGTCTCTTGTTGGTGCAGTTCATCACTGGGCAGGCAGTGATCAACCCTAAATAAAGACAGAAGGTTTTGGGGGTAGGTCATTGCTTTGAGTTAGCTTGGTTCATTTGTTTCTATGTAATATGACCTGTCTTATTGTGTCAGGTTCCACAGGGTTTTATATGTTTTTCTTTAAATACTAAAGTCAGTGTAGGTGATGTTGAGTTTGGTATTGGATGTGTAATTTCTTTGGTTCCTCCAAAAGTCCAAGGAATGTTTGGGAAGTTTGTTCTTTAAATATTAAAATCAGTGTAGATGATGTTGAATTTGATATTGCATGTGTAACTTCTTTGGTTCCTCCAAAAGTGAAGGGGGTGTTTGGGAATTTTGTTCTCTAGATGAAGGAAGTGGTGCCTGTTGGTCTGGTCTTTAGAGTTCTCTGATCTTGTGAGTTTGGTTACTGGCCTCTAGTTCTGCAACTGTGACTTTCCAACAGCACATAGAGGGAAAACCATCTGTCATCTGGAGACTTGTGTGTTCTCAAAGTGTGTGAGAGTGGCAGTTTGGACTTGGCCCTCTGCCAAGTGCCCAAAACCACAGCACCCTTTTGTCTATGAACACATGGGAAGCAAAGGGAAGGGAAAAAAAACCCAAAAGAACCGAAATAACAGAACTAAAGCAATATATATATATATGTATTTACATGTATACACAATTACAAAACTATATACACGTAAGAAAGAAACCCCTATTACCCCTCCAAAAAACAGATATATGCAGCCAATAAAGAACTATCAAACCAAAATCTTAATACTTTCCTTAAGTAAACAAAAGCCACTCCACCAAATCTCTCCTCTCGAATCGGAAAACCCACAGGCCTCACAGGCCTCACTCCCACATGAGTGAGACCAACTGCAGGGAGCCCGCTGTCTCCAACTTCACCAGAAGAGACCTGGCCAACTAACTCCCTCCAACTTCTATTTATATTCCTACTTACGTAGAGAATAGCGTGGAATATTGGGATATAGGTACTCTCTTGGTTTTGACCTGGTGTGGTAGTTTAGTCTAGGCCTTCCTTGGTGACCAGTTTGTAACCAAGGAAGTGCCCAGATTTACCCAGTATTCCCTACAATTTTTAAATAACCCAGGGTATAAGAAGAAAGGAGAAGAGGCCTTTGCCCTCTTTCCTTCCAGCAGCTTTGGAGGTGCAGGTTCCCTGCTGTTGAGTCTGTCGGGTTGGGGAGCGAGGCCTGGTAAGGCCTTGTCGACCTTGGGAGATGGAGGTTGCCAGCACGTCTTTCTGTTGTCCCAAGGAGAGTAGTAAGATATTCTTTTGCTAATTCTTTTAGTTGCTAGATCTTGGGCTATTGATCGTGTATCTTTTATTTTGGTTTTGTTCTTTTTTTCCCTTCCCCCTTCCCCTTTCCCTTTTGAAATTGTACGTATATTTCAATTGTATATAACTGTAATATAAGTGTAAATATATTTATATATATTGCTTTAGCTGCCTCTCTCTCGTTTTGGTTCTCTTGGTTTTTTTTTCTCTCCTCCCTTGGGTTTTGGGGGGGGGGGGGTGGAATTCTTGTGGTGAAGTTTGGAGACTTGGCAGGGAGCCAGCTTCAAACCACAACACCTGGTTGCCAGGAAAAGGCCTAGACCAAACCCTTGCCGTGAGGAACACTGAACCACTACAAAAGACCGCGAAGTTCCACGTCACTCAGTTTTTTAATCATTTTGCTGTCGTCCCTCCGCAGGAACCGGAGCCAGACGGTGAGTTCCGAGACCAGCGTGGATGAGAGCGGAGTGTTCGAAAGCCTCAAGGCCGAGGCCTCCTCCCCTCAGCAGCTCTTCTCGGGGCTGGCCGGGATCCCCTCGGGCACCATCACGGCCGCGCCCTTCCAGTCGGGGTTGGTGCTGGGCTCCTCGGCGGGAGGCGGCGAGGTCTTCATCCAGATGCCGGCCCCGCGGGAGGAGGGGGCCGGCCGCGCCGAGGGAGCCCCGTTCCACCACCACCGCCAGCCCTCCCACCACTTCCACCACGGCCACCACCGCGGCTCCTCCCTGCTGCACATGGCGGGGGGCGACCGGCACGGCCACGCCGAGGAGGGCCCGGACGAGCAGGGGGGCACCCCAGCCCCGGCCCTCTCGGAGCTGAAGGCCGTCGTCGGGTGGCTGCAGAAGGGGCTTCCCTTCATCTTGATCCTCCTGGCTAAAGTTTGCTTCCAGCACAAGCTTGGTAAGCACCCCCATCCTTTCTGAACCCTATTATGAAGCTTCGTCAGGCTGTGGTGTCCCATACTCTTATCCATAGAATCATAGAACCACAGAATCAGCTGGGTTGGAAGGGACCTCCGAGATCAGCAAGTCCAACCCTTGATCCACTACTGCTGTGGTTCCCAGCCCATGGCACTGATGCCACATCCAGTCTCATCATAAAAACCTTCAGGGACAGAGAATCCCCCACTTCCCTGGGCAGCCCATTCCAATGGCTGATCACCCTCTCTGGAAAGAAATTGTTTCTAATGTCTAACCTAAACCTCCCCTGGCACAGCTGAAGACCGAGCCCTCTTGTCTTGCTGATCGTTGCCTGGGAAAAGAGACCAACCCCCCCCCGGCTCCCCCCTCCTGTCAGGGAGTTGCAGAGAGTGAGGAGGTCTCCCCTGAGCCTCCTCTTCTCCAGGCTGAACAGCCCCAGCTCCCTCAGCCTCTCCTCACAGCACTTGGGCTCCAGTCCCTTCCCCAGCCTTGTTGCTCTTCTCTGCACCTACTCCAGGACCTCAATGTCCTTCCTGAGCTGAGGGGCCCATGTGACAGTGTGTGGTAGTTTGGACTTGGCTCCCCTGCCAAATGCTCAAGACCACAGCAAAGGTCTTCCCCCCCACCACCCTTTTTATGAAGGCAGGGGAAGGAAAGGGAAGAAAAAAACTACCAAAAAAGCCCCGAAATAACAGAACCAAAGCAGTATATATATATTTTACACTTCTATACAGTTACAAAAACTAAAAACAAAACCAAAAAAAACCAAAAAACCCAAAAAACCGCCCAACCCCCCCAAAAAAAACTCCCAACACCCAAAAAACCCCCAGAAAAACAGATATATGCAACCAATTAAAGAACTAGCAAACAAAATCTTAGTACTTTCCTTAAGGAAGCAGAGTCCACACCACTGGATCTCTCCTCTCAAATGGGGAAAAAAACCCAACAGCCTCTCAAAAAAATCCCCAGGCCTGCACTCCCACACGAGCAGCCCAGACACAGGGAGGTTACTGCTTCCTCCAACTCCTCCTCTCTGAGATCTCCCCTCCAAATTCCTCCCCTCTTCTATTTATATTTCTGCTTATGTAAAGAATAGAATGGAATATTGGGATATTGGTACTTCCTTGACCTGGTTGCCAGGAAGAGGCCTAAACCAAACCACTACACAGTGTCCAGGTGTAGCCTGGCACGAAGGGGACACACTCAAATGCACGTGATGAATTCACCCTACTTTCAGTCCCAGCTGTTCTAAAAATATTAAAACCAAAGGGGAAAAGTGCTTGATGCTCGCCTGCAAATTGTACTTAGTTACTACTTGCCCTAAGAATTTTTATGGCACCAGTTAAAACTGAACACTGACAAGTCCAGTGAGTGTAATGCAGAAAAATATTGAAAGCAGGCAGTGAACACTTGCAGCTTGTCACTTCTTCAGAGACAGTACTTGTTAACAGAGCTTGAAAGGATGTTCACCAGCTCCCTGCTCTGAAGGCCCTCACCTGAACAGCAGTTGTTACACCCAGCAGGATATCTACAGGTAGTTTAGTACTATGAATTTGCTGTCCTGACCAGTTCTGTTCCTTTTCCTGATCTCCCCTTGACATTCCCATGAGGGTGAGGATGTTACCAAGGCTTCTCCCTCAGAGCCCTCTCTAGGACAGGTGGGCAGAGCTTACACTGGTGACTGGCAAAGGTTTCTGTGGAGCACAGAAGGGTTCTGAGGAATGAGACACTTGTCTAGCTGTGGTAGCTGTGAAATCAAGTCAGACAGCATCAGCAGTTACATCTGGCAGTTGAGATCTTCAGAGTTCCCTGAAGAATATGTCTATCCAGGTTTTTTTTTAATGGTACCTGAGTATTTTAGCACTATAAAATTGTATGTTTGGCATGTCTGTGGATCCTGACTCATTCTGAGATTATCAACACTAGGAAACCAGTAATGCTTCCGTTTTAGTCCACTTACAACTCTGACAGGGATTTGGTTAATTCATATCTGCAATATCTTGGCCTTTGGACCTGATATCCTGTAGGTTTTTGATAGCGTGCCCTGTCCTCCAGGAGCTGCTGAACTGCTGTTGTAATACTGTCACCTGGCACAACGCAGCCACCACTCAGAGCACTTGTGTTCTCCTTCAGGACCTTAGGACAGAGTGTCTGTGCTGGGCTGGGTGCTCACTGCAGTGCTGCATCTTCATTTACACTGAATTTGAAGTACAGAGCCCAGACTGCCCTGGTTTAGTCGCCCGTACATTTAAATTCCCGGTGCATCCAGAGTATCACCCAGTAATGTTCTTTCTGAGCTTGAGATGCTGATGTCCCTGGCTCAGGACTGGTGTCCCTGGCTCAGGACTGGTGTCCCTGGCTCAGGAGTGACCCCCTGACAGTGCCTTCCCTGCAGGGATTGCTGTGTGCATTGGCATGGCCAGCACCTTCGCCTACGCCAACTCCACGCTCCGAGAGCAGGTCGCCCTGAAGGTGAGTCCAACGTTTTACCTCCTTGTATTCCCGGGGAACGCCACCCCCTGTGCACAAAACAACACCTTCTTTGGCACTGGAGGGCTGAATGCATTTATATGGGCACAGATCTTTCGGAACAAAGAGTTCTGAAAGGCCCTAATCCCGCCTTCCTCTTCCTGCTTCTCCACACCGATGCTCTCCCACTGTTTCTACCCTATTTTGTTGTGAGTGTGAACGTAGTAAACAAAGAGAGGACAGCTCAGGGGTGTTGTAATCTGCATCTCCCCGTGCCACTGGCTGGCAGTGCATCTTCCAGCACTTCTCTGCACCTGGGTTTCCCCATTTCAGCAGCAGTGCTGAAAGCTATTTGACTTATTAATGATGAGATTTAACTTATTAGCATTTAGATCATGTTTTGAGGTGTTTAACTGGAACATTTTGTGGATGTGTTGCTTGTTAGCATCTTTATAATGCTGTTGAGAATGTACAGAAACCAGCAGACCTTTCCAGGCCTTGTGATCTTCAGTGTCAGGAGAACAGTTCAACAGCACTAAAAGCACAAGACTAGAATTCCTTTTTTATTAAAATTGCATGGGTGGCACAAGTGTGTACTGGTATCTACCAACAGCAGTGGAATAAATGTGCTGCAATGCTGAATGAAGAGATAAATTGCACAACCATGTAATAGATGGCTGTTGCCTTGCACTTTGCACTCTCTCCTTCCAGCAGTGTGCCCCTTAATCCCCCTGCTTTAAATCTCAGCCAAACATCCCTGCAGAGACCTATTTCCTTAATAAATCAGCTCACAAGAAAAATGGTGGGTGTTTTTTCCTCCCAGGAGTAAAATTTACTCTTCAAAATTACCCTGGGCCAAGACCCAGGACAAGATCTTCTGCCATCCAGCTTCTGTCTGTAGCGTTCCATGTATTTTGAAATGCAGCACTTGCACTTCTTTTTTGACCTTCAGTTACTTCCTCCATCAAAAATGCCTGTTCTAGAACCTCCCTGCATTTGGATAACACTCAGATGTGCTGCAGGTGGTGATGGGTTATATTTGGGTTAGCTGAGCCTTCCTCTCACTCAGAGGATCTGTTTGTAAACCCCCCCTTTGATGAGGTGTCACTCCCACCAGGTGACAGCTCAGAATTTAGGACAATACATGGAACTGACTTTTTTTTAATCTGCTTGTCACACTGAGTTTTAAATACCAGCAGAATTTAGATGTCCCGGGAAAGATCCTGACTTTGAAGATGGCATTCTGCAAGGAAGGCTGTCACCTCCCCCACCATATTTCAAATAATTTCCCTGAAGTTACTTTATTTGAAAGGTTTGCTGGGTGAGAGCCATTTCTGCCTGTGTTTATATGTGTCCTTACCTAGCAGCCTGCTTCTGAGCCTTAGTCCTGTGTCAATAAACTAATTACTGAACACTTAGATACATATTCGTGTCCCCTGGGATGGGCACAACCCACAAGACTTCCAATTTATCGTCTCTCCTTCTTTCTCTTGCCCAGGAGAAGAGATCAGTGCTGGTTGTGTTCTGGATCCTGGCCTTTCTCACTGGAAACACCTTGTACTTGCTTTACACATTCAGCTCTCAGCAGCTCTACAACAGGTAGGTGGGCAGGACTCACGTTGTCCGTGCTGGAAGCAGGTGATAATTGCCAGGGAGGAGAAGAATTGCCCACTGTTCCCCACACTTTGGAAGTGTTCCTGCCTGAAGCACCTGCTGTCTTGGCTGCATCTTTGTCATACCTTTCAGTGGAGCAGAAGGATGTGTGTCATTTCTGCAGACAATGGCATAGCCAGGGTGGAAATGGGGGGTGAGGACACACCACGGGTTTCAGAGCAGGGTGGGCCCTTTTTAACAGGGACCTCTGAATTTCCACTTTGACTGCAGGGGCTGAACATACAGAGCAGGTGTCAGAAGCAGATGAGACACAGACCCACTGATTTTCCTCTTCCTATAATGTTTTCTCTTCAATCTGTCAAGCTTTGAGTCCAGGACAGGAGATAAACAGGAGGTGAAGTAGTAGTGTTTTACTTCAGTGTCCTCAGGGCTTAGAGGCACTTGGATCTGAGGTAATTAAGACATCCTTGACCTTCACATTCTCACTAAAGCACTTCTCAAGTACAGAAAAGTTTGTACCAATGGATTTGGTTCAGCACTACCCCTAGTTATCATAAAGTCTGTAGGAATTATGACAGACAGGAAGCAAAGATACACAACTTAAGCAAGGAGATGTTAGTAGAATAAATAGGAAGAAATGGAGCAACATCAAACCCAATTATTTAGAAAGCAGTTTTGGTATTAGGAGCTAAAACCATATGAATTATCTCCCTCATTAGAATTTTCTTTGTCCCACTGAAGGGGACTTAGAACTTGAGGCTGAAAATACAACGTGCAGCAGTTGGGTTATGGATACACAGCTCTTGGGTTTGGTTTCTCTGCCAATTATTTCATTGCTTCCCTGCTTCTTCCCAACAATGCTGTCTGTGGGAAGAGCCAAGGTCTGCCCCTAACCCTGGTATCCTTTGGAATTGCCCCTAATGGATTTGGATTTGGTCACTGGGAAAACTCTGTATGTAAATGCTTCTGGAAAGGGGGAGAGGTGAGAAGGCTTGAACGTGTGGGTCCAGATGGGAGATGCCAGGCCATGGGATTCCCTGGATATGGCTCGTGGGAGGGAATGGAAGAGAAACAGGAATGGCAGAAAGGTGTGGAAGCATCGAGAAGGAATTTGCATCTCAGGAAACCTGTGTGTCTGTAAGGTGGTGGTCAGGGTTAAAAACATGGATGGGACTAGTTTAAAATAGAGGCTAAATCACCCAAAATAAAGGGCTTTCAGCAAATTGGGGCCACCCTACACACAGTTTAGGGCAGGGCTTATTACCAGTGGACAGGTTGGGCCACATTTCCATGGAGGATCCCTGTTCCTGGGAGCACTGCTGTGTCATGCTTGGGCTGGTGCATCTGTTGCCTGCTGTGTGGGGACCTGGGACTGTTCACAGGGCAGGCTTGTCAAATTAGAAGTAGCTGCTTCATGTTTGTTTCCTTCTGGCTTATTTTTCATTTCCTGATTTATTTCTTTTTTTCCTAGTGTTTTTATTTATTTATTTATTGTTTCTAGTGCACGAATAGTAGTAAAGCCTCTGATTCTGTTTCTGTTTTTAGGGTGTAATTTTACCTGTTGTGCTGTGCCAGTGTTGTGAGTATTTTAAATTCATGTTCAGGCCTTTCATTTCGGGTTGGTTATTTTACTTTTGCTTTATTTTTTTGTTGGTTTTTGGTTTGTTTTTTTTTTGGTTAAGTGTTTGCTTTCTACCACGAGGCTTTAGCAGCTAAACACCCTGAAGACAAATCCTGGTTTTTCAGCCTCAGTAGGGTCCAGTCCTCATTGCTGCTCAGGTCAGTGGCTCCTGCCCGTTGCTGTGTGGAATTCTGCTGTCCCAGACTCCACTTTTTTTCAAAGAGCAAACGTTGAGCAGGACTTCCCAGGGTAAGGTTTTACATTCAGATCCCAGAATCAGACAGAGCTGAAGGCACTGCCTGCACACCAAAGGCAGTGTGGAGGGCAGGCTGTGGAGATTGCAGCCTTCCAAAACAGGTTTGGGTCCTGTTTGGTGGTAGTGGGCAAACCTGGTGACCTCAGGAGAACAAGAGCAAAGCCAAGAGAGGAAGCAGGGCACTGATTTGCATGTCTGACTCCTCTTGCCCTTGGCAATTCCCCTGGGGCTCAGGGGAGTTTCTGGGCTCTCTCTCTCTCTAGCCAGCAGTGGACACAAGAAGCTTGAGTGAGGTTCTCACTGGTGTTTTGGTGTCTTTCAGCCTGATCTTTCTGAAGCCCAACCTGGAGAGGCTGGACTTCTTCGACCTGATGTGGATCGTGGGCATCGCAGACTTCGTGCTCAAGTACCTCACCATCGCCCTCAAATGCCTCGTGGTGGCCCTGCCCAAGATCATCCTGGCTGTCAAGTCCAAGGTAGGAGACTCTTCTTGATGTACAAATATTTATCTTTGATAATCTGATACCTTTAGAGCACGTTTGCAGCGTGAAATCCCAGAATCCCAGAATGGTTTGGGCGGGAAGGGACCTTAAAGCCCATCCCTTCCCGCCCCCTGCCATGGGCAGGGACACCTTCCACCAGCCCAGGTTGCTCCAAGCCCCCTCCAACCTGGCCTTGGACACTTCCAGGGATCCAGGGGCAGCCACAGCTTCTCTGGGCAACCTGGGCCAAGGCCAAATATGAATGGAAGAATAAAAATAATGAAATCTCTTCATAAAACTTTGGCACTTGGGTATCAAGGTTTGGGGTTTGAGCCATCACAGACCTGAGCAAGGGTTTGGTAGCACCAGCAAGTGATGGAAGTCCAGAGATGAGGAATGCATTGCTAGAGGAGGAATAGGCACTAGCAGTGAGGTAACAGCTTGTCTGGTTGAATTCCTTGTTTTCTGAGCAGTCTCTGTAAATACATATTTCTGAAGCACAAATCACTTCATGGGAAGAAACTGCAAGTACTTGTGTCTTTGGCTTTCCACTTGGGCCAAAGCAGTAACAGGATTAAATTGAAGCTCCTGGTGCCACAAAAGACAACACCCCTTCTACATAACCACGGGTGAAGAAATATTTGAATGCTTAATGTATTTAAATTATTATGAAGTTATTCGTAGACTAGGCCTAACTTCGGAAACCTCCTCACTACATTCTCTCCCTGAAAATACCTTTTCATGTGTTTTTACCTGCACAGATCTGTCATGCTGCCTCTTTATCCACTTGGTAGCCTCTGCACTCCAGTGGCAAACACAGAGATGTGTATTATTTGCCTTCAGTGAAGGAACTTTCTGGCAGCTGTTGGGATGAAAGGCACTGTATAGATGCAAGATACCATCATTAATCCCTGAAAAGTCTCAGGCAGGGCACTTAGGAGGATATCTAAACTGGGAATAGTTTTGCTTGGAAATGACAGGGGTGGCAGGGGAGTTGAGCAGTTTGTTCCTGCACAGCAGGGCTATTTGAGATGGTTATTAATTTATTTCTGGCAATTGTCCAACTTTTTTTTTTTTTCTCCTTCTTCTATTATTATTATTATATTTTAGGAGATTAATGTGCTGGGTCAGAGCATAATCCAGCCTGGGGAGGGAGGGAAAAGTGATGTGAATAACCTCCCCAAGATAAATTGCAGCGTTGGAAAAGGTTCACAGCCTTTGCTTGCCTGTCTGAGAGCTCTCCCAAGCACTCATTAATCCTTGTCTGGAGAGAAGAAAGGGAAGGGGTCTTTATTTGCAGCTACAGGGGGAGGCTGGTAAGATCACATCTGTCAGGGGCCTGTAATGACTCAGAGCACAGATGCTTCGTTTTTAATACCTTTTTCTGGAGAGCAACACTTCTCACTTTTTTCAAGCCCCTGTTTTGTCCAAGGGTGTTGCTGATGGGCTCGGTGTCCCCTGACAAGTCAGACTGCTGCTCCCTGCCACCACAGAGCTGGGTTTGTCTCCCCCACTCTGCACTGCCAACCAGGGATGAGACCTCAGGGGACAGACCTCAGCTCCTTCTGAGTTAGAACAGTTCTACTGCAACTTAGGCACGTTAACTTGGACCAAAATATTTGTTATTTGCTGTCTTAGCACTTGCCAGATACAAAGTTATGCTCTGCTTCCCCAGGTGCTCCAACCAGAGCTTCTGCTTTAAGCCCAGATTGGAGTTTGTGAGCTTGTGGGTGGCTGTCACTTAATGGTATCGTGCTGCTGGAGAAATATAAATTAAACTGGAGGAAAGGTAGATTTTTTTCCAAGATATACATATATATAGTGAGAATTTTTGTGCCAATATAACCAGTCAGAACAGCTCCCCTAATGCAGGGCCTGAAGGGGAAGCTGCTGCCCTCTCAGGGGTGGAGTTCAGCCCAGCTGGGAGTGGGACACAGGGATTTCATCCTGAGCTTCCTTGCAGGCCTGGCAGTCAGCAATAACCACAGAGCTTGTCCAGGGGTGGGATTTGAGGAACTTTGATCACTGTGCTCTCAACCTCTGAGCAGGCTCTTCAGATTTTTCCTGGTTTTGGAAGTTCCAAGGCACCTCCAAAGCCAGGCTGGCTTTTTGTGCTGCTCCTTGAGGTTCTGGTGTTCTCTGGGTGCTCTGTGCTCTTCACTGCTGCTTGCAAGGCACTTCCTCTGAATATCCTCCTTTAAGTGTCTTACCTCTCCATGTCCATTGGGATTGGAGCAAGATCAGATTCTTTTCTTTCTGTTCCAGTCTTCCTTTCTCCCCTCAGTCTTCTCTGGAGACTGAACACCACCAATTTGTTGAGTCTTTTCTCAGAGATTTTTAATTCCGGATGTTATTTATTCTCTTCAGGACTGTCTTCATCCCTCCCTGTTTTCCAGAGCATTTCTCCAGCCTGTCAGGATGAGTTTGGATTATAGTCCTTCCTTCTATTGCATTTACAGCCTTTCCCAGTTGAGTGTCAGCTGTGGATTTGATAAACCCACTCTGTTCCATCGAGATCATTGATGAAAACAGTGAACAGCACCGAACTCTGCTGCCCTCAGATGCATTTTGACAGTGAACACATAAAAAATTTGGGCTGGAGCACTCAGTTCTGCCCCCCTAAAGTACCTGGGTCGTGTATTCCTAGCATGGCAACTTTTGGTGTAGGATAACATTTGCATTTACAGCATTTGTGCTTTAAATGAGAGAAAGCAAGCTAAAATTGAAAGGCAGAAAAATAAGGTTGTCTTTGCAATCAGAACACAGAGGGCAAGAAACATGCCCAGGAGTGCTTGAAGTGTGAAGCCTGAGAACTGATATATTATGTATTACATTTAGGGTACAACTAGCCAGAGTTCTCCAAGCTTGAATAACTCAGAATGGAAATATCTCTGCCACAAACTCCTCCAGAGAATGAGGGAAGACTGAAAAACTTGACAAAATAATCCCAGGCCTTGCCAGGCTCCAAACCAGCCTGGAAAACAGAGGTGCCAAGAGAGGCTGTGAGGGGGCAGCCAGGCTGGAAAGCAGGGAAGGAAGGGCTGGTGAATGGGAAAGTCAGGAAAAAGGACAGATCTCACACCTCTGGGCCAGTGGAGTTGGCAGAAGGATCAAACCTGTGGCTGAAGGTGTCCCTTCCTCCCCCACGAGCTGCTGGGCACGTTAAGCCAAGTTCAAGTTTTAATTTCAGCTGGGCTCATCATTTCTTTGGAAGGGGGGGTTGTTTGTTTGGCTCCCACCCTGCTCTCCATTAAAAAAAAAAAAAAAAGAAAGGCAAATAAGATCATTTGGTTCAATATAAAATGAATTAAAGTAAATTAAACTGCAGGAGCCATGTGGCCTTGCAGAGGCTTCCATTGTTGTACACCCATGGATGGCAGCTTTTCATTTGCACTGCTGAGGAATGACAGCTTGAGGGGGGTGGAATTAAAAATAAGGAAATAAATAATAAAAAGGCACACTTGCCAAAGATTTCACTTAGGAAATCCCAGGTGCCTGCAAGTCTCCCATCCCCTCCTCATGCTCCTGTCAGCAATCCGAGCTGGTTATCCTGGAGGATGGAGTGAGACAAAAGAACTGTAAGGAACTGGGATCCCAGGGTTTTTTATATATGTATCCTTATCCCTAGAGGGGAGAAGGACATTTTTCCAATTATCTTAATGGGCTGGTACATAAGAAAGACCCTGAGTTGGAATTTTCCTTCCGTGCTCGGTACAGATGTGCAGCCCAGTTCCAGGGAGCTGCATTTCCAGGAGGCTGGAAATTCAGAAGGAAAACACTTTAACACTGGCTTGTTGCAAACACAGCATGAAATAAATGACTATTGGTTAAATACTTGTCAGATTGACTTGAAGGCTGGATCCAGACACTGCAAATGCCATTAATCCCGTGAATTTGTCTTTATGCTGCTGAAATGCCGTCAGTGGCAAGTGTACAAACACTGCTCCACCCTTGCACTGGGGACCCCTCACTGCAGCTTTGAAAATATTTGCCTCGTGCCTTTTTTTTTTTTTTTCCCAGTTGACTGTTTTATTAGTGCTTTTTATTTTTAAAGTGCCATCTCATCGAGGCTGGTCAGAGAAAACTCGGCCTGTGTGTTGCTGCAGTTCTTTACCCAGTTCTGCACTTGGATTTTAGACCAAATATGATGAAAACAGTGAACAGCACTAAGCTTCAGGTGCATTCCATGTTCCCTGACATTTCCTGGCATGGGTGGTTACAGCTCTGCCAGGTAAATTGGCACATCAAGCTCCCCATGCTCCTTCTGAAGCTGCACCTTTTTTTTGTTGTCCTGAGGAAATAAAGGTCCCTTGGAGCATTTGAGTCTTCTGGATGCTGATCCAAAAATCCACAAGTGTTTAAAAAGCATTGGGAGCTGGCACATAGATGAGTTTTAGGAAGAATACCCAGGTGAAGATGTTCCTTATCTGTGCTCTCTTCTGCTGTGAGATATGCAGGTTAATCCTGGTCTTCCCTAAATTTAACATGGTTAAAGTGGTGTTTCCAGGCAGGATAGCCCATCCTTTAATTACCTTCTGACCTTGGATACTCTCTGGAGGAACTCTGGGACAGAGTCTTGGACAACAGTCTGAGCTTTGATCCTCTGGAGCCACAGAACCAGGTGATGTCCTGCAAAGACTTTTCTCTGCTTCAGCCTGGACAGACGAGGTGTCCCAGCATCACAAGCATGGGATTTATTATTTTCCAAAAGAAAAAGCATAACTAAAGCATCAGAGCCAGGCCCTGAGGAGTGGGGGCTCTTCTGTCCCCCTCCCTGACACGCTTTGCAAGCCACTGCTGCTGAACTTTAAAAGAATCATCACTCCCAGGGGCTTTCCCACTTGAACTTCCCAATTTAAGATGTCCCAAGATGAGACTTTCAGAAGCGAAATTCTCATTTTTTTCCCCCTCTAATCCCACCTGGAAATTCCTCCTCATTAGTCCTGCCTGGATTTTCAGCAGCACGATGTGCCACGATCCTGTTTCCTGCTCCCACTTCCCTGCCCTGGCAGTGTGACCTGCAGTCCCAGCAGAGATCTCTCCTCATCCAAATTGCCACAGCAGGTCCCCAAAGTTTTTTTTTCCCAGCATCTCCCTGTGTCAGAATAAGCCCTAATGCTGCTGGCAACAGAACAAGTGAGACTTGGAGCTTCCCTTGAGTGCTAATCACGACTTACAGTTGCCTCATTGCAACTTCTCTCACTTCTCCTGCATCCCATTTTAATTCCACCGTGTCAGACCTTACCCTGCCTCCCTGTTCCCTCCTGGGGAGGCACAGGCACTTATGCAAAGCCTGGTGTCAAAAGAAACCACAAAATCAAGGCTCACTTGGGCTCTGGGGGAATTAGCATTGCCTCTGCAGCTGCAAATTTTCGCCCCTTTGCTCTGTATATATTGGGATTCAGTTTTTAATTACACTATTCCATGTCATGTCACTGTAAGACTCCTTCCCTCCATCACCAGTGCCCCAAGGATGAAGGTGAGATATTGAAAGGAGCTGTTGTAGCAACTGGAAAGCTCATAGAAAACAAAGACCACTGGAAGAGGAACATTCTACAGGTTCAGGTTTCTGCACTGGAGAATTGAATTCTGTCCTTTACTTCGCCAGACGATTCCTGTGTGATTCTAGAAAAGTCATGTACAGCTGCAGACTGGAGTCAGGGGTTCAGCTTTTAATGGTAATGTGATCTATAAAATGAAGTGCTTTATAAAAAGTCTAATCCCAGGCATCTCAGCTTGGACACCAAACCAGCCTTACCTTGACCCCCATCTTTCTGTGCCTCGAGTTTTCATTTAGGGAACGCAGGGAACAGCTGTCCCTTGGGTCAGCCCTGTGAAAATAAGGGGGTTTGGAGAGTGGTTTTGTAGTGGTGATGTCATAAAGGGACTGAAGAAATGCTAGAAATTTGCTGCTCTGAGAAGGAGGAAGGGATCAGATGCAGGTCTGCCATCAAGTGATGAGGATTTAACAAAATACTAGGAAGCTGAGTGCTTAATGTGCAAAAGGGTTTACCCCTTACAGACCGAAACACTGCATGGACAGAAGGAAAAGTGCAACTGGGTGAAAATCCTGAACTCTCCTCTCTCAAAAGAAGTGCTTCGTTTGAAGCATAAAAATGGCCTTTCTGTGGTGAAGGAGGTGCAGGAAAATGGAGGGTTACACACGAGTCATTGACTCGGTTTGTAACAAAGCTCTGGAAAAAGGGAATCGGAATTTCCCCGTGTGGGAGCTGCTAAAATCAGATCCCCAGCACAGCCCTTCCCCTCATGTGCTAATGAGCTCTTTGATGGTGGCCTGGCAGGGTCAGCAGTGTCCTTCTCACTTCTGGCTCAGGCAAGGGTTTGATGAGAGCAGAGCCCCTTTTCTGGCCCTTGTAGGGGACATAATTGCAGGTAATACCCTACTTAATCTCTGCAGTTCAGGTTGGCTCCTGCACAGTCCAGTCAAGCATTGGCACTGACTCACAGGCTCACCAAAAATAGATTTTGCTGCTCTTAGAGAGCCCTTCAGCTCCATACAGTAGTGCATTCCACAGAAGATGCCCAGATTTACACTGATCTTTACGAAATGTGAACTCACCTAACAGAGACAGGCCTTGCCTTATTTCCAGCTGTTGTTCCAAGCCAGATGCAGGTGAAAAATAGTTGTATTTGTGCTTGATATAATCTTGGTGAGAAAAAAAAAAAAAAAGCTGAAATACTTGAGTTTTTCAGACAAAATAGAGTTGGAGACAAAGATTTATCTTTGAAAACTGTAACCTAGGCTGAGGAGTGGCAGAGAGGTGTGTTGGGTGTCCTTACCAGTGGTGGGTGCTGTGTGCAGCAAGTTACTGCCATCACCAATCTACATTATGCTGCTAAAGTTGTAGGGAACAACCCTTGCTTTGCAAGCTTCTGGCTCAGAAAGGAGACCCCACTTCTGCTGCAGCCCTTTGTAAAGTTACTTTTGATTTTCTGGCACTTTTCCTAGTTTAAAAAAAAGTGGTGCACTAAGGACTGAGGTGCCTGACAAGACTTAAAAAGTTCTGTAAGCACTTTCTAGTTCTCAGTGTTGCTTCCTCCTGGATTCACTCTAAACTTATCAACCTTTAGTGGTCAGGTGGGTGCTGGTAACGGGTTGCATGGAGGGGAGGCATCCTTCAAATCTCAGCTTCTCTCTTGTGGGGGCTGTGAATGAGTTTTTAGCTGCTGAGAAATCCTGGTACCCTGCAGTTCCCACTGAAAACCAGGGATGTGCAATGGATAAAGGAGCTCTGAGAGCTTTGGGAAGGGTGGAGATGTCGTGGTCGGACAATTGAAGTTGCACGTTCATTTTAGAGCCCCGTTCTTCCCCTTCCAACCCCACAGCCTGTCTGTCCCCCGGGGCTGCCCCGCCCCACCTT
This sequence comes from Lepidothrix coronata, assembly GCF_001604755.1. Taxonomy (NCBI): domain Eukaryota; kingdom Metazoa; phylum Chordata; class Aves; order Passeriformes; family Pipridae; genus Lepidothrix; species Lepidothrix coronata. The sequence continues at coordinate 1,562,345 of NW_016690369.1, forward strand.
TCCTTACATCTTGCTGCGGGCTCTGGCGTTTCAGTGCCTCAAAACTTGTGTTGTGAGCAGGATTTCAGCTCTGGCGCCCCAAATTCTGGGCGCAGCAGCTCCATCTGATGCAACGGGAGAGCAAGAAGTGACCTGTCCCATCCCGGCTCCTGGCGAGGCAAGGATCCAGGAGAGATGAGGGGTGGGAGGGACGAGGCAGGGAAAACAAACAGTTTGCTGCCTTTCTCTTGCCGGTGGCTTTCATCAGAGGGGAGGCAGTGACAGCACAGTGACCCTCTGCCCAAAATAAACGATGATTGCATCGAAGCACGAGGCTGCAGAGAGAGAGAGAGAGAGAGAGAGACCTCGGCGCTAATTTAATAAATTGCTGGCGTTCAGGATCGCTGCCGGTAGGTTTTGTGCTCCGTGATGCCACCTGGGATTCAGGGGGAGGAGGGGAGAGGCAAGAAAGCTGCCCGGGTCCGTTAGCAACCGCTGGTGTGACCTCACTCCGCGTCCCGGGGGGGGCATGAGATCATGAGCGTGCCAGAGCTCTCCGAAGGATTCGATTTGTTGGGAGCGGCAGGATGGCCTGCGAGTGATCTCATCGGCAGCCCCCGGGGAAGGGCGCTGGCTGCTGCCGAGCCGCCTGCCAGGGCTTAATCCCCATCCAAACCTCCCCAATTAGCCATTGGCCTGCGGTGACATCACTGATGACACAGCGAGCGCAGCAAAATTCCAGGGGAATTTCCCCCTTCTCCGGCATCTTATCGAATGAAAGGGGTTTTTGACGTGACTGAACCCAACCCTTTCAGCCCGGATTAGGTCAGTGGAGATTAAAGGATCGTTCTGGGCTCGGCTTGCCCTGACCCAGTGCCCTGCCACTGGAGTGGGACAGAACATAAATAAACAGGTCCTCATTAGGACTGGCCCTAAATTAGATCCCCCCCGTTCAGCCAGCTTCCTGCTCGTCGGGAAGAAATAAAAATAGAATTATTAAAATGTAGCTAAAATATGTATTTTATATATAAAATATATGTTTTATATATAATATTTTATATATAATACTAAAATAGAAGTGATGTGGTAAGAAAAAAAAGGCACCTCGTGGTTGCAGCGAGCCAGGAGGGAATGTGTGTCACCCTCCAGGTGCCCTTCAAGGAGGGAAAGCTTTCTGTGCCCAATAAACACCGGGATGGCAGGGACAGCTTTGCTGAAGGTTTTTACACAGGATGTTGCCCATTCTTTGAGACTCTTTTGAGAGAGAAGTGTTTGAACCATCGTGCTTCCCCCCTCCCCCACTTCTTCCTTAAGGTCCTCAGGAAGTATTTTGAATTTCAATGCCCTGAGGGTTTGTTTTTCAGCACCAGTCTTTTTATCTTTGCTCTCTACAAGAGCCAACAGGCACCTGAGTGGAAGGGCAGGGATAAGGATGCTGGCAAAGGGATAATAAGTTTGAACTGGAAAGTTGTCAGGAAGTTCTGATGTCACTTTATATTTAATCCCTGTACCTTCAGAAAGGTATCAAATCAAAGAGGCTTTCCTTTTCTCATAATTAACAGCATCCACCATTTACATCCTATTAATCCTGTAAGTCTTAACTCTGCTGCAGCATTAAGATGTGTGTCCATAACCTGCTCTAGAATGTAAAATTCCAGAATGTAGAACAGCTGGGTGAGGGGCAGAGCAGGAGGAGCACCGTGAAAGAAGGAAGTGAAAACTATCCCTTCAGAGTTCAAAAGCAGGTCCCTGCCCCGTTTAACAGAGTGAACACCGCTCTTCTTTTGGCCTCCTGACACTTCCCATCTCCCTTGTGTGGTTTCCCAGGGCAAGTTCTACCTGCTCATCGAGGAGCTGAGCCAGCTGTTCCGCTGCCTCGTGCCCATCCAGCTGTGGTACAAATACATCATGGGAGACGATCCCTCCGGCAGCTACTTCCTGGGGGGAGTCCTCATCATCATGTACAGCCTCTGCAAGGTGAGCACCACCCCTGCAGTGACCTGCAGCACAGCTGAGGGGAACAAATCCCCCTCCTGTCCCTGCCCAGGAAGGGACCTGCAGCTGCCAGAGGCATTTTGCATCCCCGGCCCCTGGGCATGGCTGAGCTGGGGAAGGTCTGTGGCTGCTCAGGAGTGTTGCATCAGACTCATGAAGTCATTGCTGCTCTCTAATCCCTTCCTGCAAAGGCTGGAGGAGAAGGGGAGAGCCTTGGGGGGAGCAGTGCTGGCGTGTTCAGCTGTCTGCAGCCTTCCAGATGCAGCACTGAAAAGGCAGGTTGCAGTTTAATGTTTCTCTCTGAGCTTTCCTCTGCCTTTCCAGGCAGGGTGGGTGCTCTGTCACTCACAGCAGGCAGGGAGAGGGGTATCCAAGTCCTGCCTGCATAGAACAGGCAGTTCTGCCCTGTTCTATGTCCTGGTCTGGCTGCTGCAAGTCCAGGATCCCAGTGATGGACAAGGGTAATTAATGTGTCCTGAGAAATAAGAATGTTAAGAGCACAAAGTCTGTCTGTTCAATTGTAAGTGTAACTTTATAAATAAGAGTCCCAAGTCTGAGGTCTAGAAATAGCTGTATTTCTAATTGTGTGTGTTAAACCCTGCCCAAACAGGGGTATCCCTGTGTTGTCCATCCCTCTGAGAAAGGCCAGGTGAGTCAGGCTGGCTCCATCCCTGTGCCTCTGACTTTGCAGGAGCAGACGGAAGAACAGGGAAGAGGGAACACATCCCAGCTGAAGACAGAGGGGCTCAGAGGGGCCCAGCAATTCTAAATCCCACTGCAGCCCTTATTGCTGCAGTTGCAGCTCTATGTTATGTAGGAACAGGGCCTGTTCAACCCCTCCTGTCAGGGAATTGTCAGTTCTTGTGAGCAGGAGAGGCAGAGGAGGTCGTGGGAAGTGATTTGGCCACAGCAGGTCTGAGATCAAGCCAAACCAGAGCAAACAGTGCCAGAACAGAAGCACATGAGACTAGTGCAGCTCCTGCACACCCACCAGTTCCCTCAGCTCTGTGCTCCCTGCTCTTTGCTCTGGGAGAGGATTGTTGCCCCTTTCAGAGATGCCACTGCCTGGATCCCCTGTAGGCAGCAGGATCCAGCCCCTTCCTGCCCTCCTGGCCCGGGAGCTCAGGTGTTCAGGTCACAGGTACAGGAACAGATTTCAAGAGATCTTTCCTGTGTCCCTTCTTGCAAAAGTGACTCAACACCTGGAAGAGGGATGGATGCTTACCTGCAGTTCCACCTGCCATTCCTTCCACCTGGAGAAGTCCTCCCAGCAGCAAGAAGCAGTGGGAGCTTCTGCTCCTTGGAGGAAGGGGAGCCAGCCCCAAAACCCAGGCTCAGACATGGGCTGAGCTTAAATAGAGCTGCTGGGCCCCTGGGCAAGGGACTGTGGGTGCAGAGCCCAGGGCAGTCTCCTCAGGGCCATGAGGGGCTGTTAATGCCCCCAGGGCCCACTGGTGTGAGCAGTTCTTCTGGGGTTCACTTGATGTTTCTGTGCTATGAAGCTTTCACAGGTAGTGTGGGATGACCTGGGGTGGAAAAGCCACCTCATTTTGGCCAGTTGTGCTGGTCTGTTCTTCAGAAGCTCCCTGAGGGCAGGACAGCTGCTTTCCAGCCTTGCCTATAACTTGGGCCCAGGACTGTGGGGCACACCTGGGAAGGTGCCTTGGCTGCAGCCCATTCCTGGGACGTGCACATTCCTTCATTCCTTCCTTGAATTCATCCAGCTCACCGGGGGGATAACGGAGGGATGGGCCAGGGGAAGGGTGCTAAACCCAGGGACGTGTCCCAGGTCATTGTGTGGCAGCTCCTGAGCATGTCCAGGTCAGGGTCAGCCCCCTGCACACAGAGACTCTGCTTGGAAGTGAAGGAAAAGCAGGATCACACTCCTCCAATGCAGAGCCAGGAGTGCCAGGTGTGTGCATCCCATTCACAGCCACAGGAGCTGCAGGTCTCATTCCTTGCTTGAGACACTCCCCAGGGGAACCCACATTAGCAAAGCCACAAACCACATTAGAAAAAACCACAGAAGCCAATTTGGCACCGAGAGCTCCTGGCGAAAATCCAGGGCTCAGCTGGGGCTGCAGCCCCTTCCCCTGCACAGGGGCAGGATCAGGGGCACTCCCAGAGGGCTGTGTGTCCTGCAGCTCCTGGGAGCTCTCTCGGGGCTGTGTAGACACAAAGCCTCTGATTTTGGTGAAGAAATCCCAGATGTTCACCAGTAAGAGCATCCAGGGGTTGTTTTGTCCCCATCCTGAACAGAAGCACTCACTGTCTGTAACCCGGGTGTTAAAATGATGGAAGGCAAGATGAGAGGGGACTGGGGCAACACACTTCAGTGCATGGGTGAGAAATGGGTGTGAGACCACTCAAACAGCAGCTCTTGGGGTGCAGGGGGAAAAAATGAAGGGGGAAAGTGGACTGGGAGAAGAGGAGACACATCAGAGCTGGAGCAGAGGCATTGGAAGCCACACTGTAAGCAAAGCAAGCAGAAAAAGTCTGTGAAATGGGCTGTGGAAAAAAGCTGATCCTCGTTAGGAGATGCAAAGTCTGCAGCAGTGGCAGCCTCCAGTGGTAGTTGCTGACTGGAAGCATTACTGGAAGGACCCTGGGAGCCTTTTACATGCTGACTGGAAGCATTATTGGTGCCTTCATTTGATTCCACAGCTATTGCAGGATGATCTCACTGGCATTCCCTGCAGTGAGCCCACTTAATCCTGCTAACCAGGGGAAAACCAGAGAGAGCCAACTCCAGGCACTGTGGTGCCTCTGCAGTGCTGGTCCAGCCCACCTTCCCCTGCCCTCCAGGTGGGACCAGCAGGTCCTGGCAGGCCATCAGGGCTCTTCCCTGCACAGCTACTCCTCCATATCCTGCCTGCTTCCGTGGCTTTTCCCCTGTGAGCTCTGCCAGCGGGTAGGGAAGTTAAGACTGACACCCTGCATTAGGTTTTCAAGCTGTTCTCCCTTATTTTAATAGCCCTCACTCCAAGGCTGCTCAGTGTCTCCTGTCTTGCCCAGCCCCTTGATACCTGCAGGCAGTTTTATCAGCTCTTCCCCCCAGTTTCATGCTGCTCAGCCAGGCTGGAAATGGTTGTGTCCTTTAGTCTCTTCTCAGGACTCATTTGTGCCCTGCCCAGAGCTGCTGTCAGGGTGTGAGGAGGAGCCCAGAACTCCGAGCACACGCAGTCACACCCTGAGCTGGGCAGCAGAGGGAGGGGCAGGACAGGACCCCGTGGTGCCCCCCTGCTTTTGGCCACCTTTGGGTGTCTGCACAGCACCCAAGTGCTGCAGCCTCTGTCCCTGCCTGGCACAGGAAGCTTCTTCTTTGGGGGAACGAGGGAAGCTCAGCCCCAGTCCTGCTCCTGCTCTGTTCTTCTCTGCACTGGGCTCAATTCCTCTCTGCAGCAGGACCCCTCCCCTCCTTTCCCTTTCCATTCTCTTTCCCTTCCCTCCCCTTCCTTTCTCCTTTCCCTTCCCTTCCCTTCCCAAACCTTCCCTTCCCAAACCTTCTCAAACCTTCCATCCTCTTCCCTCCCCTCCCCTTCCCCTTCCTCCTTTCCCTTCATTCCCTTTCTCCTTTCCTTCCCTTTCCTTCCCTTTCTCCTTCCTTTCCCTTTCTCCTTCCTTTCCCTTTCTCCTTCCTCTTCCCTCCTCTCCCTCTCCCTCTCCTTCTCCTTCTCCCTTCCCTCTCCTTTCTCCTCCCCTTCCCTTCCCTCTCATCTCATCCCAGGGTGGGAATGGGTCCATTTTATCCCTTCCAGACAATTGTCCCCTCCAACCTCTGCCCCTCTCCTTGTCCTCTGCAACCCCTCTTCTGCAGTCTGTGTTACCAGAGGTTTTTTGGCTGCTCTTCCCCACTGCCAGTTCACATTTATTACACATTTCATGATCACCATGAAATCGGTTTTTTGGCACCATTGTGACTTTTTTTCCCCCCTCTGAGTATCCTTTTGGAGACACCATTTCCTGAGGTTCTGGACTGTAAACACACACACACAAACAGAGTTTGTGAAAATTACCTGAAATGGGACATTTTTATTGCAGTCCTTTGACATCTGTGGCCGTGTGGGAAGTGTCAGGAAGGCACTGAAGGTCCTCTGCACCCCCCAGGTAAGGAATGAGACATCAAAGAGCCATTTCAGAGGTGAAGCCTTGTTCCTGTGGGATGATGGAGCTGAGAATTGCTCACAGAATACAACCTCGTGCTCTGCCATGGCTGGACAAGCTGTTCCCTCCTGTCAGGGATGTTGGGAACCTTTCCTGACCCCTGCCCTGTCCCAGCTCTGGGAGAGGCTCTTCCTGCTTTGTCTGACTGGGAGCTCTGTGTAATATGGATTAATCCACTGAGGCCAAACCTGCAAGGACCTGACAAAACCTTGCAGTGCAAAGTGTGAGAAGGGCTTTAACCAGAACCCTGTCGTGCCTTTTGTGCAGTGACACTCCCAGAGATCAGGAATTACCCCAGGCACTGGTGTTTGGATCTGCTGCACTGACATGCTGGGACTTGTATTTTAAGAAGGGCCACACCACCACTGCAGTTTGTTAGAGCTCACCTGGCCTGTTCTGTGGGCTTGGGCTGCTCATTTTTTCCTCAGCATGTTTCTATTTCCCCCAGTCCTGTTAAAATGTGGGAGAAACATTTACCCTCCATATATCTAAAAAGAAAAGTGGGCAGCCCCCAGATGCTGCTGCTGCTTTTCTCTCTCCTATGGTCTACCTTGCCAATAATAATCCCTCCCACTATCCAAACACCTCTGCAGGTGGTGCTGAGCTCATTAAGTGTCATTATCGTTGCTGCACAAGTGCAGGCACCAAAGGGTGGGATCAGGGGCCAACCCAGCAGAGAGCACAGAGCTGCACAATCCCTGTGCTGCTGCCCACACCTCCCTTCCCCACCAGGGACACAACCCCAGTGTCCTTCCCGGGCCGTGTGGGCTAGGAACAGCCCTGTTTTCACACTCCCTGAGCCTCCAAACCCTCGGTCATTGGGATTTCCCCCCCCCCTGTCCCCCGCAGACCTACGGGGTCCGTGCCACCAGCCAGCAGTGCAGCGAGGCAGGAGACATCTGTGCCATCTGCCAGGCAGAGTTCAGGGAGCCTCTGATCCTCCTGTGCCAGGTAAGAGCCCAGGCTTTCCTGCTGGCATTCCTTTGGGTGTCCTGCAGCTGGGGAGAGAGGCACAGTCGGCCTGGGGGTCTCTGAAACCATTTGCTGGGGCTTGGGCTGGGTCCTGGTGGGTGTTTATTGCCCTGGCCTGGGTCACCGGTGGTTCTTGGCAGCTGAGCCACCCTTTGGGGGCTGACCAGCACTTTTTTGGGGGGAAATAGCCTTGTAGGGCAGGGATGGCAGTTGAGGAATGCTGCAGTCCTGGCCTGGGCTGGGAGAAGCCCTTGGAACACACCACACTGCTTTGGGGCTGTTAATGGACCAGAGGAGCCCGTGGCAAGGCTGGAGGTGCTGCCCTAAGGTTTTCTCTTCAGGCTTTGCCTGCTGGGGTTGGAATTGTGAGTCCTGGAGGGGCCCTGGCTGCTGTGGGGGTGTGAGCAGGAAAACCCCAGGCACAGGGAAGGGAGCTGGTGGGATATGAGCTCTCTGTGGTATCAAAATAAAGCTCAGGAGCCTGTTTTTGGAGAGCTTCATGGAGAGCTTTTGGAGAGCTTTTATCCCATTAGACAACAGGGTTATCAGATTAAAGCAAGTGGGTCTCCTGTGCATCAAAGGTGCCTCTCAGCATTGTGGTGAACATCTGTGCAGATGTTCCTGAGCTGGGAGCCCCAGAGGAGCTGCCTTTGTGTCAGAGCTGAGCTTTGGGGAGTGACATTTCTGCTGACTCCACATGAGCTGAGCTCTCAGCTTCTCCTCATACTCCCTCCCTGCCCTATTCCTGCTCTTCCAGTGTGGGACTGGGTGGTGTGAGCTGGAGATCCACCCCTCCTGATCCTGGTGCCCAAGGCAGGATGGAGGGAGAACCCAGGGAGGGGCCAGTGCAGAAATGAGGGGAGAGAAGGGGTGAAAACTGGCATTTATGGAAAGGAGACACTGGGCATTGGGAGCAGAATAAAGCAAATGCAAGGAGTGTGGGGGGGTAAAAAGTGGGTAAAAGTGAAGCCTTAAATAACTCAGGATGGAAACACGGCAGAGAAAACCTCTCCCTACTCCTTTAGGCCTTTTTAATGTTTCTCTCTAGTGCCACATTAAGAAATAATAAATCACTGGCTTTGGCAAACACGCCGATGTGCTGGTAATGCTGGCATTTATTTTTCCATGCGAGTGTCGCTGTTGTGGATCCCTCCCTGCTCCCGGGGGGGACAGGGAGGGCCCTGCTGCCTGGTGACACTGCCCCTTGTCCCCACAGCACGTGTTCTGCGAGGAGTGCCTGTGCCTGTGGTTCGACAGGGAGAAGACGTGTCCCCTGTGCCGCTCGGTCACCGTGGAGACCCTGCGCTGCTGGAAGGATGGCACCACCTCTGCCCACTTCCAGGTCTACTGACACAGGGCACCTCATGCAGGGGAGAGGAAAAACCTGGAAAATCACCCCGTGCCCCCCCATTTAGCTGCCCTGTGTGTTTGTTGTCAATCTTCCTCCCAGCTCTGTCCCTCCAGGAGCCAACGGAACAGTCGGGACCGGCCGGGAACTCCGTCCTCAAAGGCAAGGAGATGTGGTTTGTGCCTTGGCTGAGCTACAGCCGAGGATTTTCCTGGAGCTGACGTGGTTATGAACTGCCTGGGATGTTTCCTGCTTCCCTGTCCTTTTAGTGTGGACAAATCCCACGTGGACAAGGCAAGGGAAGGGTGGATTTCATGGCTATGACCTGATGTGCTGCAGCAAAGCTGTGCCTGGCTCGGGCCTCTGCTGAGGTGTCTCACGTTATATGGCCCCAGATTCCCTGGATCCATAGCTTTATAGGATGACACAGTGGCTGTTACAGAACCTCTGGGAACTCTTCCCAAGCAGGGCTTCAGAACCTCATGTCCAAAAGGTCATGTGGGGCTGGAGAGATGGCATTTCCCAGCAGCCACATGTGTGCAGTTGGTGCCACCGATGGCACAACTGTGGCTGCAAGTGTAATAAAATCATTAAAAAGTCGGGAAAGACCAGGCAAGTGAAGCTGGGAATTACATTTATTTTTCTTGGGAATGTTTTCCCTTTTTAATATTCGTGGTGAGGCTTTGTGATTTCCCAGTATATGAGGAGAACAGCAGGAGGCAGAGGGAGATTGAAGTGACAGAATCACGGGAGTCGAGTTGGATTTGTCTGGGTGAAAAATCCAGCTCCAAACCAAGAGCATCCCACAAACTGAGGGGTCTCTGCACCTGCTCCTGGGTGCAGCCACTCCAGGCCAGCCCCACTCGCATCCAGGACCTGCCTGGGTCCCAGACCAGGAGAACTGGAGCTCCTGGAGGGATCCCTGCGTTGGCAGGGAATGAACCCCTTCCTGTGGCTGAGGTGCTGCAGCAACAGGGAGCTGCTGTTTGTTCTGGAGCTTTCCCTGGCCCCAGAGCACCTCTGCTCCTGCTGCACAGCCAGGAAGTGCCTCCCTAGGAACTGTGGTGTTTTCCCAGCTCATTGCCATGGGAATGGCCTGAGGTGACAGTCCCAGCTGAGGTGACAGTCCCAGCTGAGTGACAGTCACCCCTGAGCCCATCCCCTGGGGGAGATGAGCTGGGTCTGCCCTCACTGGAATCCCCAGGGGGAGAATTCCAGCCAACAAGAGCTGGGGGCAAAAGGATTAAACTCCACATTTCTTTGGGATGTGGCTGGAGGAGGGATGGCAGTGGGAGGCAGAGCCTGAGCAGGGAAGAGTCCAAATCTGGCTTGAGAGCTGTAGGGAAGCAGAGAAGGGAAAGCTTTGCTTTCCAAGACAAAGTGATTTGATTCCCGTTACAAGGATCCTGTGAAAGCAGGGAATTAGCCCAAGGAATCTGGTTGCTCTCTGCAATGGGAATGGCCCCTCTGGGATGGGGGAAGGCAGGAAGCAAGGCTGGCAGTGGGCACAGGAATGGGTGATAGCCTGGTGTATCCACTGGGAAGAGGGCAAAGGAGGGATTCCGTGGGCAGGCAGCTCCTGAAAGGAGTGCCAGTTTCCAGGGAACCAAAGGGTTGGTGCTTCTGCTTTCCAGGTGTTTGAAAAGCCACTTCTGTTTCTTTTTTTATCCTAAATGCTCCTGGAAAATGCGTTTGGGCAAGTGTAGGAGAAGGTCAGTGGGAGCCCAGCACTGCAGAAAGGGTGGGATAAACTGCTCCAGAATTAGTCAGTGATTAGGCAGGAAATCAAAGGGAAAGTCTGGGAATATTGTTTGAATTCTTAAAAGTCTTTTTGAGAGGGGAAGACAATTCTACCCTCTCCTAGAACACGACACCAGAAAACATCCAGGGGGAAACTTCAGCTCCAGTGATGGGAATCCTGATTTCCACAGGAAAACAGGGAGGGCTGTGGGAGGAAATCACTCAGAGAGAGGAAATAAAAACCCGGAGCCTTTTTTTTTTGCCATTGAACAGTTATTTTTCTCTCTTTTTTTTTTTAATAAAGTCCTTATAAATATGTACAAAGAGTCTCAGCATACGAAATTCCTTTTACAAAAGAGAGAAGCAGCCCCTTCCAAGCAGGACCAGGAGCCTCCAGGGGCTCTGCTCCTGCCTTGGGGAGGTGGAAACCTGCACAGTGACTCTGCTGGAGTTACACCCCCCTGCCTGTCATCCCTGTCATTCCCTTAGCAATGGACCTGGGAGAGAGACTGGGAAGTTCTGCAGTGTCCTAGGGATCGATGATGGGAAGGGTTTTGTGGTGAGCTGGTGTTTGAATTGACTGGAAAGGTGATGCTGGAAATACCCATGGAATTAAACCCCCCCTGAGCTGGGTTTGCTCTGCTGAGGAGCCACTTGGAAGTGATGGTGTAACTAATCCAGGGTGTAACTAATCCAGGGTGTAACTAATCAAGGGTGTAACCAATAATGGGTGTCATTAATAAAGGCCATTTAACACCCAGAAGCTTTCAGTGAATATTTATCAAGCTCCAAAGTCACTTTGTGTAAATATTAAACCCCTCAGGGAACTCGAGCCCTCGGGTTTTCCTGCCCAGTGAGGTTGGATCAGTCACATCAGAATTCCCTCCTGTGTTCAAATAAATATTGTCAGGGAAAAAAAAAGATCCACTTGTTTTGTAGTGGTTTGTAGTTTAATTTTTTTTCCTGGAGGTGGGCACTGGCCATCCTGGAACAGCAGCTTTTCCCACTCCTGGGGAGGGCAGAGCTGTGCTTGGAAGTGCTGGGATGTGAGAGATCCTTGTGCTGCAGGTGGAGTGTGATCCAAGGCACTGGGATTGTCCTGTGCTGGGAACAGGGCTCTGTCTGGGAACAAAGGTGGCCTTTGGAATGTGAGGGGTCGCTGGGAGAGGGCAAGAAGCCCAAGGCAGGAGCAGCACATGAGGATCACTCCCCTCCACTTCATGAGGAAGCCCAATTCCCATGGCATTCACACTGCCCCATCTCCTGGATTTTGAGCTGGGGTGGGATGGGCAAGTCCAGCTCACCCCCAGCCCAGGGGGACACGGAAATGGGGCTGAGTCCGAGGCCTGGACTGCAAATCCCATTTGCTGGGAGAGAAGTGGCTCCAAGGAATGTTGTGCAGATGCTGTTCACCTGCTGGGGGGTGGGAAACAGCCAAAAGTTTGGACCTGGGCAGAAAATGTGTGTCCAGGATTTAATGTGGAGCCACAGGTAGTTTGTTATTCACAGTCGGGCTCCTGTCGACATCCTGGACAGATGTTTTAAAACCATTCCTAGGAAAACTCAATATTAAGTTTGTGTCCTCACTGTGGGCCATTTTGCACGTGGCAGTGCAGTTTTCCAGCAGGGAATTGCCTCATTCCAGGCTCTGTGGACACAGAGACTGCAGCAGTTTAACCAGTTCTGCCTGCACTGGGGTTGATCAGCAGGAACAGTCTCTGCCTCTGCCGGGGGTTTAAGACCCCTGTAATTTTACTGTGATACAGAAACGTGACTTTAGTGTGACACAGAGACAGAACAAACTCACAGCTCGGATGGAATTGATTCAAGAAGTGTTGGTGATTGCAGGGAATTCTTCAGTGTCGGGCTGGGCTGGATGAGGGCGATCCCTGCCCGGTGCTCTGCGGCAGCAGTGGGATGGGTTTGTGCTCCCTCATCACTCACAGCTCCCCGATTTGGGTGATTTGCTGCGTGTTTGTGTTGGTGACGCCTCTCCTGGGCACACAGAGGTGTCTGACGGGAGGCCTGGTCCCATTCCTGATGTTTTTACCACTGAAAATAATTCTGGGAGAAGAGGGCGGGCTGTGGAATGGATGTTAAACCCCGGGCTGGGTGTCAGCGGGGCAGCCCGGGACTGACCCGGCCAAATCTGAGCAGCACGACAGGAGGTGACCAGCAGCCCACGCTGGGCTGCTTTTCCCCCTTGGAATACAGAATTCCAGCCTGTGCTGGGAGCTGCCTTGGCCGGGAGCTGCTTTAAAAATTCATCCAGGCTTTCCCCGCAGCCGCGCGGGCGGCGGGAGCGCAGACAATGATCTCAGCCCGCTCCGCTCCCGCTGAAACCCGAGCCGGAGCCTTTTGTTTTCCCTTTGGAAAGCGCTCCCTGGTCTTCCCAGCTGATCGAAACCCGGGGCTGTGAGAAAACAAACGGGGGGGAGAGAGGAACTGTGCTGGTTTCCTGCCCACGAGGAGGGTACAGACGCTGCCCGGCTGCGCCTGGGCAGGGAATTCACGGGGAATTCACAGGGAATTCGCAGGGAGTTCACAGCATGCTTCCCTTGCCAGTACAAACATCACCCAGGGGGAGAGCAGATCTTCTAAAAACGATAAAAACACCCCTCGTCAAAAAACGGCGGCAATTCAACAATAGCAATTACACCAGAAAATGTAAGGCTTTAACAAATCCGTGCCCTCTAGTAAGGAATTCCAGTTCTGTACAGGGAATTCTGGCTATAAAACTCCAAAATTAACCCTCAGTTCATGCTAAACATCCAGTTTGGAACTACAAAAGTGAAGCAAATCAGGATTTGGGGCACTGGAGCTGCTCTGGATTCCACCTGGGAAGCACCCCAGGTTTGGCTGTTCCACGGCAGCACCACGGGGCTTTAACTTTTTTGCTGAGTGTTTGGAAGCAGCCAGGAGACCAATCCCCTGGGAGTTCTGAGGTTTGGGAATCTGACAGAGGGTTGGGACAGAGGGAGAACAGCCAAGCTCTGCCCTGAGGCTCATCCCTGATTTCAGGGGCTCTCCCGAGGCGGGGCCTCGATGGCAAGGACAGAACTTCCTCCCCTTTTCCATGGCTGAGCTGTTCCAGGGGAATTGCCTCTGTGGGAAGGACACAGGAGCAGCCTGGAGGCTGCAGGGGCAGGAGAACCAGGGGCACTGCCCAGGGAAAATGGGATAATGCATATTCCAGGGAGGAGTTAGTTACATTCAGAGCTGATAGAGGTGAGGAACCTGTGCTGTCCCAGGAATGCCTGGGGACACCCCACGGGCTGGGGAAGGAGGACAGACCTGCAGGTGCCACATCCAGCCTTCCCCCAGCAGTGATTCCTGCTCTGATGGCACTGTGTGATTCCACACACACACCATTCCACCTGTGAGTGACTTGCAGAAATTCCTGGTTTTAAGACACTGCCCAGTCCGGCACTGGCAGCACTGCTGGAATCACTGCTGGAATCACTGCTGGAATCACTGCTGGAATCACTGCTGGAATCACCTGAGGCTCCTCCTCTTGCCAGAAGAATTTGTACCTATTTCAGCAGGAGACTGAGCTGGGAAGGGGTTCAGGATGCCGAGGATTACTGAGCATCAGGCCAAAAAGGACAGGAAAAGGTTTCCCGGGGTCCTGAGACCACCCAAAGGCTACGGACAGACAACCAGGGAGCTCCAGATCCCTCCCAGCACCCAGAGCTCCTCACTGGGAACCACCTGCCCTGCCAGCACAGCCCTGGGGCTGTCTGGGGATCAATGACACCCAGGAACTGGCTGATCAATATATGGATTGATCAGTATTGGGCTCAAATTCGGCAGGGAATCTTTGATAAGGGGAGAATTCGGCTTTCAGGTTCCTTGGAAACCTTTCTCCTGCAGCAGTGAAAATGCTGGATGAACACTCAGCTTCTTCCTGGGCTGGGAGAGGGGTGGGAAGTGTTTTTAAAGGACAAGGAGCCAAACTTCCTTTGGAAATCAGGTTCTAACATTCTTTGAAAATGCCCCCCCCCCCCGCCATGGGAGGGTGAATTTTCTGGTGGAAATATCAGAAGCTTGGAAAAAATGTTCCTAAAAAACCTGTGCCCAGTCATTCCTGTGAGTAGGATCTGGTGATAAGGGACCCAAAATCTGACAGGTAGTTTTGACTGCAGTGGAAAAAGTGCTCAGTACCAGACTGAAAAAAAGCCCTTTGATTTCTAAGGCCAAGTTCTCCTGCTATCCCCTGCTCTAGTGATTAGAGTTCTCTCCCCTGGGTCACAGGATTTGGGACTGCTTAAACCACCATCCAGGAGAATTCCCAGCTCTGGAGCTGCCAGGAAGTGCTGCACCAGCAGACCTTGATGTGGAAAGAGCTGGTGTGTCCTTTCCACCTCAGTGAATGCTGCAAACTGTCAGAAGGAAAAAAACAACTGCTCCAAAGAAAAAAAGAAAAAGAGTTTTATAAAGTTCTGGGGGTAGATTATCTGGTTTAAGTTTCTGCAGAGATTGAAAGAAAGAAAAAAAAATAGCACCTTCTCAACAAGTCTTATTATCTCTCTTTTTTTTTTTTTTTGCTATCTTGTGTATAAATATCAATAACCAAAATAGATCTTTCCTCGTCCCACGCTTCTGAACATCCTCTTGAAGGGGGGGGGGGAACCGTAGCACCACAGAGAGAGAGGCAGTTTAGCCCCGGCCAAATATTTAAAACGTAGCACCAGAGAAACTAAAGTCAGAGGAAAAAAAAAAAAAAAACAAACGAAAAAAGCCGATCCCACCTGGTGCCGGAGCGTCAATATTTACACACGGCGCCCGCCGCCAGCCCGGCATTCCAAGGGGTCGTTAGCTCGGCACGGACGGTGTTCCAGGGGGAGATCCCCCAGCCCGGGATCGCACCGCCGGCACCACAGGGAATGTCGCTTACGTTCTCATCACGAGGCATGCACGGGCAACTCTGCTTACAGGAGGGTTTACATTCTTCTATATATAAGCTTTTTTTTTTTGTGTGTGTGTGTGTGTGTGTCTCTGGTTTTGCTGCTGGGCCCTTGAAACAGCTCCTTTCCGTGCAAAATCCTTCTTTTCACGTCGCCCAAAGCACTTCCAGCATCTCCCCAACTTCTTTCTTTATCTCTCCACCCCTTTCACAGCTGCTGCTCGGGCTCTGGATTTTCCCTGGAGGAAAAGGGGAAACAATTTTCTCCAAGGGCACAGGGTTTGCTCCAGCCTAAGAAAGCAAAAAAGAACTGGGTGTTAATTATGTCGATGCACTGGGTACAATAAAAGCTTCTTTTTAATTTATGCTTGAAGCCTCCCCTAAAGTTGCAGACAGGAGTTTATAGGGAAGGTTTGTGGCTCAGCACTCTCAGCCCTGTGCAGGGTTTCTGGTGAGCTCTCACTTCACCAGGCTCCTTCTTCTGGGTGCTCCATCCTCACTTCCATCCCGTTAACACAGATGTTAACTCCTTGGGAAGCCATTCGTTTTGTCACAGGTAGGAAAGGGGGTGCTTGGGAGTATCACAGGAGACTGGGAGAACTCACTCATTCCTGGATCTGCCACTGATTAGATTTGTGGCCTGGGGCAAACCACTGCTTCAGTTCTGCTGCAAAATGAGGGCACTAATAACTTATTTGCCTCATAGGTGGGCTGGGAGCCTTAATTAATAAAGTGCTCAGAGAAAAGCACCCATCTAAGTGCAAATTAGCAGGAGAGCAGCCCAAGGGGCATCTGCTCTGAAATCCCCATTTCCCAGCGTTTATCCCTGGCTGGGGAAGGTCCCATCGTTCACAGACTGTGACAATGAGCGATCTGAGAGAAACCTCCCCGGGATGAGGTGACTTCACCCGGCTGGGAGGGAGGAGGGGCAGGCAGTGCCCGTGCAACCGCAGCAGCTCTGGAGTCACATCTCCAGAACTACTGAAGTATCCTGGGAGTGTTTCTGTGGGGCTGCTTGGCTTTTTTGGCAGAAGGTGAAGGAAGGGAAGGGAAGGTTTGGGGAGGGGAAGGTT
>NW_016690369.1:1578541-1585146 GCF_001604755.1 Lepidothrix coronata
GGGAAGGGAAGGGAAGGGAAGGGAAGGGAAGGGAAGGGAAGTGTTTGCTGTGTGAGAAAGCACAACCATGCTAACCCCGGCTACACAAAGCCATCCAGCTGGGCAGAGAGCTGGTAAAGAGCTGTCAGAACCAGCCCAGAGGTGTTCCTCTGGTGTCCCAGAGGGCTGTGTCCCTGCCTGCATTCCCGGGACACAGCCCTCCCTGCTGCGGGGATCTCACCTCCACTGGCACAGCCACACGCTCCGGACACACACTCAGCACCACGGATCTCTCCAGGCCTGCCAAACACCCCCAGCAGGGGATTTGGGCACCTGCACTCTGCACACAAAATGCCAAAATTCCCCCCCCCCTCGGGGTGGGAGAGCAGGGCACGACCCGAGCTGGGAGGAGGAGCCCCCGCTGCCGTTCCTGCCCCCTGAGGGGAGGGATTCACTCCAGTCCCACTGCAATAAAGAGTTCAGGAGTTGATTGAAGGGTTTCCTCTGAAGCAAAACCATCTAACCCTGATTTATTATTTCTCCTGTAGCAGCACTTCCAATTGCCATCCATGAACCCTTGTCCCGCTGTGCCACCCGTGGCCGGCAACAGATCATCCGTGGTGTCACCATATTTCACCCACTGCCTGCCCGTGTCACTTAACGCACAGAAAATCCATAAAAACCTGTAGAAGTTGATAAATCCGAGAACATCTTGAACTCCCGGCCGATAAATCTGCCCCGGGGCAGGCAGAGAGCTCGGCACAATGTTTATGCACCTCCCAAGCCCCTTTCTAAGAGCTTAAATGGCTCTTTAAAGTTTTGCATCAGCCCCGTGCCCGGCCTTTGCACGAAGGTGAATTTTCATGGAAAGAATAAAAGAGGACCCCAGAATCCTGGCCTTCAGCCCATCTCTCAATAAACCAATTTTGAATATCCTGGGCTGTGTTAAAGCCATTTCTGGGTGCATATTGGCTGCACTGCCAGTATCTGACTCATTAATGGAATATACTTGGAGCCAAATTCTGATCTCATTTACAGCACCGTAAATCCAGGGCAACCCAATTGACTTCAGTGGAGTTACTCCAAATTTCCCACAATAGGCACTCAGCAGACAGAGCAAAGCTCGGTGCTTTGGGTCTGAAACAGGCTGGGGAAAGCCAAACTACATCCCATTTGTAATTCCAGGGTGGATAGTAAGCTGGAAAGGGAGCCAGCACGTCCCTTCTGTAGAGCTGCTGAAAAATTGATTACTTTATGTGTCATTCTTTAAAATGTTGAAACTTTGAGGGGGGGGGGACTGTCCACAAATATCAACACTTCTCATTTACTTATAAAATAACAGGAATTACAGCTGAGTTCCTATGTGAAAACTGCTCTGTCTGTTGAAAACATGGATTGAAGTGATAAGAAAAAAAATCACTTCCTCTGAAATTTTTTCATGGGAAGCAACATTCCCTTTGGTGAAGTATTTCTTTCTGCCTGGACATTTAGGGAGACCTCTCAGAAAGCTGCTCTCAGCCATTGCACCTATTAAGCAGTAAGGTTGTGGGAGGACAAATCAAAAGCACCTCAGGCAAGCCCGCCACATCCCGCTGCTTTAACAGACGATTTACTCAATTCCTCGGAATTCTCCAGCCTTAAATCCCACCGTTCCATCCCACAACTCGCTAAACTGCTGTTCACGAGAAGAAAAGTCAGGCTGCTCTTCTCGGGGGATGCGGAGTGGGGACGGGCACGAAACGACTCAGGTGGGGGGTCCCATCTCAGCACTTCTTTGGCTAATCTTTAGTCAGGGAGAGGAGGCAAAGCCGCGCTTAAGCCGTAGGAGGGTCTGAGCTCACAGCCCCTGGAGCAGCTCGGGAAAAGGAGTTGTGCTCCCGGCTACTGTGTCAGCGTGGAACCGCTCGATTTAAACGGATTACACGGGCCGCTCCCTTGGCACGCGTCCCACCCCTAATAAACAAAATAACAGTTATTGATACGTTTAAAGGGAAAAATAGATTGGAGGGCTCGCGGTGCTGCGGGCGAGCTGGAAGGCAGGGACGGGACGAGGCGCCCTCGCTCCCTCTGCTCACCCAGCAGCAGGTTAATGAGAAAACAAGGGCTGGGCAGGAGCCCCGGCAAATTCCCAAGCAGCCGCTCTCCGCGAACACTCACACTTCATTAGCAGCTCCGCGGGAGACGGAACGGGCACTTGGAACACCGCAAAACAATTAGGAGGGGGTTCAAGAGAGGGAGGAAGAGGAGAACTGCTCGGGAGATCTTTGCACAGGAAGAGCAGGGAACCCAGGCAGTAAAGAAATACATCGGGGCTCCAATCTTTCCACAAAGGAAGTCCACCTGTGGAATGAGCCTTTTCTGGGCTGCTGTTTGTCTGTGAAAACTCTGCTGCCTGTTTGTCGTGAGAAGGTTTTCCTTGAGCAATTTGACCGTGAAGTCGGAGTGAGGGTGGCAGGGACTGCTGGCACCTTGGAGCAGGACTCTTGCCACTGGGAAGAGCTCCTTCTTCCTCGGTTATCCAGCAGGACAAACAGCAGTGCCTCGCTCTTTGTGCCAGAGAAACACACGCTGGATGTTTGTCCTCCCGCAGAACTGCACTGCCTCCGGTCCTCGGTTTGCTCTGTGCCCCTGCACCGCTCAGTGTGGCACCTCCAGAAATCTTCCCAGCCCGGCTTTAACACAGATAATTAACTGCACTGAGACTTTGGACAGAGTGGCTCTGCATGAACCCCGCAGCAAACAGTGGGGGGAACTCCTGGCAACACGGCGGGCACGGAACCAGGCTGGTGGAGCTGGCAGGGACGAGCAGGGTTGGATTTTAATACACTGCCACTCCTGAACTAACAGAGCGAAATACAAGTGCCCCCGTGTGCCAAACTGGCACCTGACAACTGCACTTCATGTCCTGGTTGGAGATTCAAGGTGATGTCAGATTATATACTCTAAAACTGCCAGTTGTGAAGGATTCAGCCCCAAACCCCAGGCTCGGTCCACAGATGCCAGTTGGTCACGTGCAGCGGCCCTAATCCTGCTCTCCCTGGCATCCCCCGGGGGCTGTGAGAGCAGGACAGGTTCCCTGGAGCACAGGATTATTCCCTGAGCTGTGCTGTTGTGGGAAGCCACACGGACCTGAGGGAACAACCACCAACCTCCTGCCTCAGAAACAGTTCGTAGTGCTCACAGCAGCCAACACAAATCCTACTACTGCTTGGAAAAGCAGGAGGGGAGCTCTGGTAGTAAACCCAGCTGACAATGGCCTTTGACTTCTCTATTCCTTCTGCAACCACCAGATCACGAGACAAATGCTGACTCTGCAGCATCCTCATTAACTGTATGAGTTACTCTCTTCTTACCAGCCATTGCAAGAAATCCCATGCTCAGAGCCTGGACTTCCCAGCTTGTTGCAGAACAATGTTATTGTCACTGCAGAGTTCTCTGAGGGTGGCAGAAAAATACATATTTTGTTCAGAAATACTCTGCACAGTTAATGAAAGACTGTTGTCTTACCTCATCTCTAAGCCTAACAGCTCTCTGCACTATCACTCAGGCTCTGAGACAGTCAGAAACCTCCACTGGTGGGAGCAAATTACAGCATGAAAAGATTCCTAATGGCAAAAATAACCCCAGAAACTGAGGTGTAGATGATGCAGTTAATCATTCTGGGGTTGGGCTGTATTTTCACCTGCAGCTTGGTCACTTACAGAAGTGTGACAGCAGACAGGCTGCACACAGGGGCAACCAGGAGACTGTCAGGAGACTGTTAATCCTCACATCTTTATTCCTCAAACTGCTTCCCATCACACACCGGGATCTTCTTTTCAGACTCACATTTGTATTTGTGGCCACGAAGCCCCCCGAGCATTTGGAGGCGTTTGGAGGCAGCTCAGCACGTCCTGTGTGCAGCAGCCTTGGAAGCTGCGAGGCAGGACCAGGACGGCGCGTGCCGGAGCAGCCTTGGAGGCACTGGGATAATGCCTGGCTTTTCCACAGTGTCCTCATCAAAGCCTTTTATGAGCAACTGGTTATTGGTGGGCCTGAAGTGCAGAAATGGAGGTGAGGGCTTCAGAGTCAACAGCAGGAGACTGGGGAAAAGAATACTGTTCAACAGGGAACCTTCACAAAAAAACAGGAATCCAAACAGCTTCGGCCTCATGGGATTGTCAGGGACTCTGGGCTGACTGTGTGCATGGATCCACGGGCTCCTTCTGCCAGCCCTGCTCACCTGCCACCTCCTCCTGGGACTAAGTCCCAGACTGGGCAGGGAGGAAATTCCCCAGCTTGTGAGAAGGAAAAGAGCACTTGAGACACTGAGTAAGGGAGATCACTGCACTTCCCCCTTGGATTCCAACTTTTTTTCCAAGGTCGGAGAGGCCAGCAAGCCAGATGGGTGGGTTTGTTTCCAAACACTACAACCAAATGTGCCACAAACTGATGGGAAGGGAGAGGTGTGCTCGCTCTGCTCCTGAGCACAGCCCCACACCACTGACACCACCCCTGAGGGCATTGCTGGGCACAGCTCTGCGGGCACTATCCAGAGCCTGATTTTAGAGAAACTGAGGCTTTGATTCATCAAAAACAACCCACCCAGTTTTGTTCTGGTTTTGTTTCATAAAAAACCTTTCCAAAGGTGATCAGTGGAACCTCCTGACGGACACAGCAGCTGTGGCTCAGAGGGATGACAACAACGATCCCCCCCAAACCAGTGCGCACACACACAGTGCAAACACAGACCTGTTGGAAAACCTTATTTTTAAACTCTCTGCTATCCCTACATTCCCTCCACACCCCCCTATCCAAGCTGGTGGGATATGAGTGCATGCTGAAAGTTACACATGCACTTTAAGTCTTCCCTGAACACAGACATTGGGGACGTTTATGATGCAATTTAAAGCAGCCAAGACAAGAGCCCTTGCTCCTCAGGTCTGTGGGGACAAATCCACAACCAAAATTCAGAGCATCCAAAATCCCTGAGGTGACCCCATGTATGCTCAGTAAGGCATTATCCAACACACAGAGCCAGGCACAGCCAGCCAGTGTCCCGGGCTGCCCCGCTGGATGGTCCTGTGGGGATATCCCACCACTCAGCAATGGGTGCCCCACAGTACCCGTGGGTCTAGAGCCCACCAGGGAATGGCAGGACACAGGGAAAGCCCCTTCCCAGACAAGAGAGGGCTGGAGGCTCGGCAGGAACGGGTGTGCAGGGCACCCTCAGCTCCCGGGGCCGGCAGTCAGGGCGATGTGGGACCTGCTCCGACCTCTCTGAGCTGCCGGCAGGGAGCTGGAACTGCCCCACGGGGGCAAGGACAGCCCCGGGCAGAGGGGAGGCACCGGGGGGGAACCGTGAAAGTTTGGGGACAGGGAAAGAGGGCGTTTGGGGTGTCCTGGGAAAGGGGAGAGGGAGAGGCAAAAGGAGATGGAGAGGAGAGAGGGAAGGAGGAAAGGGAGAGAGGAGAGAGGTCAGTGCGACCTAGCAACACCGGTACCGGCAGCCCAAGGAGAGGGAGAAGACGAGGGAGATGGAGAGGGGTCGCGGTCAGTGCGACCTGGTAGCGCCGGTACGGGCAGTCCAGAGACAGGAAGGGAGAAGGAAAGCGAGAGAGAGAGGGAAGGAGAGAGGGAGAGGGAAAGGGGTCGGGGTCAGCGCGACCTGGCAGCGCCGGTACCGCCAGCCCAGAGAGAGGGAGGAGATGTAAAGGGAGAGGGAAAGGGGTCGGGGTCAGCGCGACCTGGCAGCGCCGGTACCGGCAGCCCCGGGAGAGGGAGAAGAAGTAGAGGGGCCGGGGTCGGTGCGAGTCGGCAGCGCCTGTACTGCCCGTGTCTCCCTGCACTCCCGCATCACCGTCCGCAGCCCGGCGGGTACCGCGGACAGCGCGCTCCGCCAAGCCGAGCCCCGGGGCCGGATCCCTCCGGCCGGACCAAGCCCCTGCCCCGTGCGGAGCCTCGCGCCGTCCCCATCCCATTCCCGTCCCACGCCATCCCCTCCCCACCTGTTGCGCGTCCCGCCTGCTCCCCGCTCCGTGCGGCGCCGCTCTCCCTAGAGGCTCCTCCTGCGGATCAGCCAGGCCAGCGCGGCCGCGGGCGTGAGCGCGCAGAGCAGCCCCGCCACGGCGGCCAGGCGGCGGGCGGCCGAGGGCCCGCGGCCCCGCGCCTTGCGCCGCTGCTCCAGCTCATCGCCCAGGCGGCGCAGGCGGGCGGCGACCCGGCGGGCGGCGGCCTCGGGCCGGGCGGCGCGGCCGGGCCCGCAGGGGCTGCAGGGCGCGGGGGGGCCGCGCAGCGCGCACGGGCACATGGCTGGGTGCGCTCCGCTCGCACACAGCCCGCGGAGTGTGCGCCGGGCGGGACCGGCCGCCGGGCGGGGGGGACCGCGGTTACATCAGCCCCCGCGGGGCGGGGCCGGGCGGGCGGCGAGAGGGGGGAGACGGTGCGGGGATGGGGGGACGGGGCACGGGTGGTGGGAGCTTGGTGGGACAGGGCGGGGATGGGGGGACAGTGTAGGGACAGCGTGGAGATGGAGGGGACAGCGTGGGGATGGAGGGACAGCGTGGGGATGGAGGGGACAATGTGGGGATAGAGGGGACAGTGTGGAGATGGAGGGGACAGTGTGGAGATGGAGGGGACAGTGTGGA
>NW_016690369.1:1585346-1590489 GCF_001604755.1 Lepidothrix coronata
GGGGGGGGGGGGGGGGGGGGGGGGGGGGAGGGGGGGGGGGGGCAGGGGTGGTGGGAGCTTGGTGGGACAGGGCGGGGATGGGGGGACAGTGTAGGGACAGCGTGGAGATGGAGGGGACAGCGTGGGGATGGGGGGACAGTGCAGTGACAGAGTGGGACAGAGGGACATGGGGAGAATGGGGGGACATGGAGAGTATGGGGGAAAAAGTGTTTGTGTGGTGGGGCATTTTGGTATCCAGGGGTGGCGTGGGAGTTTGATGGGACAGCATAGGGATGGGGGAATAGCATGGGGATGGAGGGACAGTGTGGGGATGGAGGAACATTGGGGAATGGGGGGAGTGGAGGTAACAGTGCTTGTGTGGTGGAACGTTTTGGTATCCAGGAATGGTGTGAAAGTTTGATGGGAAGTTTGAGGTGGAAGGGACAGTGTGGGGACTGTGGGGATGGAGAGACAGCAAAAAGATAGAGGGGACAGTGTGGGGAAGGAGGGACAGTGTGGGATCGAGGAGACAGGGTGGGGATGCAGGTGACAGTGTGGGGATAGAGGTGACAGTGTAGGGATGGAGGGACAGTACAGGATCGAAGGGACGGTGTGGGGATGCAGGTGACAGTGCGGGATCGAGGGGACAGTGTGGGATGGAAGGGACAGCACAGGGAGGCAGGTGACAGTGTGGGATGGAGAGAGAGCAGGAGAATGCAGGAGACAGCGGGGCTGGAGGAGGGGACAGCGAGGAGATGCAGGGGGGCAGTGAGGGGATTACACAGAGCCGGAGCTGATTTCATCACCCACAGCATTACGGATTCGGATCACATTTCAGGCGGCCGAGGCAGGAGCAGCCCCAGCACTGACCCAGGGCAGAGCCTCCCCCCTGCCGGTGCACAGGGCTGGGACCCCTGGGTATGACCACCCACCACACACCAGGGGCTGGGACCCCTGGGTATGACCACCCACCACACACCAGGGGCTGGGACCCCCAGGCAGGACCCCCACCACACACCAGGGGCTGGGACCCCCAGGCAGGACCCCCACCACACACCAGCCCTGGGATGGCAGCACGGGCTCCCTGCAGCTCCCTGTGGGGCAGGAATCACCCCAAACTGGCCTGTTTTACCCCTGCCTTGCAGGGAGGCTGCTGCCACCCTCTTGGCAAATCACCCTGGTATTGCAAAGGGGTCTAGAGAGACCCTCCGGGGACTCCCCTTCTTCCCAACCATCCCTCCTTGGAGCAGCCCTGCATCTCAATACTGGGGCAGCTCCTGCTCTGCAAGGAGCAGGAGCCCTCCCTCCCCTGGCAGGGCTCCCCATGGTCAGTGTGTGCACCCCAGGGTAATCCTCCTCTGAGTCCAAGGGATTCTTTTATAGGGAAAATAAGTCATAGCATCACAGAATGGTTTGGGTTGGAAGGGACCTTAAAACTCACCCCATCCCACGCCCTCCCATGGGCAGGGACACCTTCCACTAGCCCAGGTTGCTCCAAGACTCCTCCAACCTGGCCTTGGACACTTCCAGGGATCCAGGGGCAGCCACAGCTTCTCTGGGCAACCTGTGCCAGGGCCTCCCCACCCTCACAGGGAACAATTTCTTCCCAATGGCCCCTCACCCACCACTCTTTTGCATGGTTACTAAATGCAGGAGCTTCTCCCCTAAATGAGGTTGGTTGGGTTCTCCCTGGAATCCAGACACCTGTTTGTGTTCGTTAAGCTGGGTTTTATAAACTGCACGGATAACAACAAGCTTCAAAGGAGGAGAGCCAGCAAGTGGCCACTGAGGAAGCTGGAGGTGGACACAAGGGTGAAGGTACCCTCAGCTGCTGCTGAGAGCAAAGGCTGTGTTTTAACCTGTTCACCAGAGCCCAGCAAGGACTGTTTGATTTACACAGATGGGTCACTCACCTGTTTTATTTCCTTGAAGACTCCACAGAAGTCGTGCTGAAGACATGAACACTCGTGGCCTCTCCCTCCCCTGGGCAGCAGCACTGGCTGAAGCAGCAGCAGCTCCACATTTGTGGTTCAGCATCATCTGAAACACAGCCTTCAATCCCCAGGGTGGGCTGATACTTGAGAGATGCTGAGCCAACCTCGTGTCCTCCCCAAAGTGCCATGAAAGGGGCAGCTCTGGGGCTGTGGTGGCAGCAGGAGGAGACGCCTGTGTTCGAGCAGCAAAACACCCAGCGGGTGTGGGGGGCACCCTAGAGGTGGGAACACCCCTGCCCACCAGCTTGGTTCAGACTTGGCGAACAGAACGGAAAAAATGACCCAAGCGGGGTTTATCCATCACCCAGAGCGGCCACTTCTACGGGCAACCACCCACACGGGCTGGGCACGGCTGTGAGGGCACTCAGGGCTCCCAGTGGGACCTGCCCTCGCCCTGGCTATGGCAGAGGGGGCTGAGGGAGCTGAAGGGACTCAGGGCTCGCAGTGGGACCTGCCCTCGCCCTGGCCATGGCTGAGGGGACTCAGGGCTCCCAGTGGGATCTGCCCCCGCCCTGGCTATGGCTGAGGGGGCTGAGGGAGCTGAAGGGACTCAGGGCTCCCAGTGGGACCTGCCCTCGCCCCAGCAATGGCAGGGGGGACTCAGGGCTCCCAGTGGGACCTGCTCTCGCCCCAGCAATGGCTGAGGGGGCTGAGGGTTCCCAAGCGGGACTCTGCCCTGGCCCTGGCTATGGCTGAGGGCTCCCAACAGGGCACAGACAGACCCTGCCCTCGCCGCGGCCTCTCTCGGCCGCCCGCGGCTCTCCAGGGCCGGGCCCTCAGGCCGCCATCGCGGTCCTCGTGTGGGGACCACGAAATGCCGGCCGCGACCCCATGGTGGCCGCGCTCCCGGCCCCGACCCGCCCCGGCGGAACGTTGTGTGCGCGGAACGCGCGGGCGCGGGGCGCGGTTTCCTCGCCGGGCCGGCCCCGCCGCCATGGCCGCCGTGCCGGCGGAGCTGAGGCGGCCTCAGGAGCGGCCGGAGCGGGCGGGGGGCGCGAAGCGGCCGCGGCGGGAGGAGCGGCCCCGGGAGGAGCGGCCCCGGGAGGAGCCCCCGGCCGAGCCCGGGTACCTGGCGCTGGCCCGCGGGCTGCTGGCCGGCGGCGCCCCGGCCCTGCGCGGCCCCGCGCCCGCCCGCCCCGCCGGGGAGCCCGCGGGGGACGGAGCCGGCGATGGCGACGATCTGCTGGGGCAGCTCATCCGAGACCTGGTAGGGCCGTGCGGGGCCGGGGGTCCTGCCCCGGGCACAGGGGCGGGCAGGGGGAGGAGGGGCCGTGCTGGGGCCCGTTCCCGGAGCGCAGAGAGCGGCTCGGCTGTGCCCGGCCCGGGAAGGGGATGCCGCTTTTGGGTTCCTCTCTGCTTGTTAAAACCTCAGCTTCCGAGCGTATCCCACTTACAAACCTCCAAAATCTGCTTATCCCATGTCGTCCTTGTGCGGCCCTTCCACCTCAGGGTATTCCGTGACTCTTTAATGGCCCAGGGTGGGATTCTCGCCTCGTCCCCTGCAGGGCCGGGAGTTGGGCTCCGTGATCCCCTTCCAACTCTGGATATCCCATGGCTCTATAAATAGTATTTTATTTTTGCTCTTAAAAACCTCAGAAGAAGGGAAAGGGAGCTGTTTCTGCTGGAAAATTGCGGATAAGGAGGGCTCTTTGGTGCCCGTGCAGTAATTAGGGATATCCCGCCTTGTGACACGGCAGCGTAATAAGAAAACAAGCTTTAATTCTTTAAATAAAGGAGTTAATTTGGAAATAGTCTTAAATACAGCTCTGAACCAGATAAAAGTTATTTTGGTAAATCCTCTGAATGCCATAGAGGTTTTTATTTACAGCGCAGGAAAACTAGGGGGGAAACCCATTTTCTTGTTTCTCGCTCACCTCCCTGTGACTAATTACTCTTTGCTTAAAAAAAATTAAAAGGAGCAGATTAAATTTCTGTCTGCAAGGCACAAATTAATCCATTTACAGAATTAGTGCTCCATTAGCACACAGGAGCCCGCATCTGTCTCAGAGGGGATGGTTGTATTTGAGTTCTGGATTCATTCCAGTAGACTTTTAGACAGGCTGGTGCTGACTTAACATCCCTGCTTCCTTGTGCTCAGGACAAGCTGCTGGGGTTTTTGGGAGGTGGGAAGACCTTGATCTGCCTCTTATTTTAGGATGGCATTAGAATGGAATCAGTAGGAGCTTGTGCTCTGTCGGTGTCTCAGTTGTTTGCCCTCAGAAAGTGAGGAAGATCCCAAATCGGGATCATCTCCTGCCTCTCCCTGGTACCTTTGTGTCTTTGTAGGTCTCTTCTACAATTACTTCTCGTTTAATGGACCCTTTGCAGTACAAATGTAGAAGAAAAAGGGGCAATTCTGGGTTTATTGGAAGGAAGGTATAAATTATATTACAGATTGATTTAAAAAAAATCATCTCTCTATCTGTTTTTTTCTGATTTTCCCCACCTTTTCTTGAGAGCCCCAGAGGTCTTGCCTGTTGTGTCTGCAGTCAGTCAGTCCTGATGACACCTCTGTCCGTCCAGACAGAGCAGGATCTGCTGGTTGGAAGTGAGTCAGCTCCAATTTGGAAGCAGCATATCCATAGTGGTGCCGTGCCTGAGCTCATGAGCCTGGAGCTTAACAATCCTTGCCCAGTGGCTCCTCTGATTTGTTTGGGCAGCTCCGGGATGGCTCCTGGATCCGGGTGGATTCACATCTGGCCAGCTTGGAGCCTTGTCTGCGTGTTCCCTTTGTGTTTTGCCTTTGGTGTCCCCTCTGGAAACGGATGGGATTTAAATCACAGCAGGGCAAACAATCTCCACAGCGGGGAGTGGAGCCAGCGATCCTCGTGCAGGGGGAAAGGAAGGGAAAGGGAGCTGTTTGGGCAGGAAAATTGTCCTGGTTTAAGTAACTTTAGAGCTAGTGTGAGGCTCCAGTCTGCATAAATCGGTGTTTTGCTGCTAAAAAGACCTAATGGGAACGTTGCCCGTGTTTGTGTTGTGTAAACACCGACTTGCTGTAGAATATCTTTTGCATTAAAAACCTCCCCACAACCACATTGCACTGTGATTTCCCCGAGTAACTCTGCTTTAAATAAACCCAGGATTGCCTTGGTTTTTCTACTTTGGTCCTGAAAAAGGTCCAGGTTTAAAGGAGAGGGTGTAGTTCTAGAAGAGACCTACCAAAACAA
>NW_016690369.1:1591558-1607361 GCF_001604755.1 Lepidothrix coronata
CAGAGACAGGGAAGTGCCAAGAGGCAGGAGAGGATCCCGATTTGGGATCTTCCTGACTTTCTGAAGGCAGACAATGGAGAGTGGTTTTAACTGAGCAGCTGGTTTTGTGCCTGGGGGTGGATGGAGAGCGATGAGGTGTTCAGGAGCACCTGGGGAGGGACAGAAGCCAGGAGAGAACACTGGAGAGCAAAAAGGGTGACACAGAAATGATCAGAATGGGCTGGTTCTATTTTATTGCACAGTATAAAAATTTGGAATATCCAGGCAGTGTGAGAGAGAAGACAGATTTTGTTGTGATAACTGCAGGAAGAATATGTAATAATTATCCAGTTAAACAAAACACATCTAGGAAAAAAATCCACGTGCTGCATTTAGCTGTTAGTGTAAATTGATGGATTTGGTTCTAAATTTGTGGTTGAGATACTCGACCAGTTAAAAGCAGGAACATTTCGTATTAAAAAGACATTAATATGTC
Source organism: Lepidothrix coronata (assembly GCF_001604755.1). Lineage (NCBI taxonomy): Eukaryota > Metazoa > Chordata > Aves > Passeriformes > Pipridae > Lepidothrix > Lepidothrix coronata. The sequence continues at coordinate 1,592,034 of NW_016690369.1, forward strand.
ACTAATGAAAGAAACTGTAACATCATCTCCCATTCAGTTTTACATGAAAATATTAGTTCATTTTCCCATCCTCTGTGTTGGAAATCCTGTAAGTGAAATTATTAATGGGAACGTGTCTTCAAAATGCTTATTTATTGGGTCTGTTTGGCTCTGGAACATTAGATAAAATATTTTCCTAGAGCTTGTGCTTTGCCTTTCAGACTTCAGATCAGCCTTACAGTTCTTCTCAATTTCCTTTTTAGCTCCACTTAAACTTCTTTACCTGACTCAGAACAAAGAGTAGCTGGGTACCTGGTTGTTCTGATGTTCCATTAAAGGGAGGAAAGGCAGAATAACTCCTTTTTTATGGAGCTGTGGTGGCACTGAGGGCACGACATCCTCTCTCCATACCGTGGTAACTTCTCCTGCTCTCAAGCTGTGCATTAAAGAAAATTATTTTCTCTTTTTCCTCCCCAGAATGAAATCAATGAGGTTCCTTTCTTTGATGTGCAGCTGCCCTACGAGCTGGCACTGAAGATATTCCAGTACCTGGGCAGGGCTGAGTTGGGAAGGTGTGCTCAGGTAAGTGCTGCTGGCACTTTGATTCTCTGCCACCACCTAAAATGGGCAGAAATAATCAAGAAACAGCCACCTTGGTGCAGGGAAGGTGGGTGGCAGCCCCAGTTACTTACAGGAAACACTTCCAAAGCTGAGTATTGAGAAATAATCCATGAGCTGGGTTTATAGCTGCAGTTGAGTAGAGTTAAATAAAACATTTGTGGCTCGGCCAGAAGCAAAGCCTTAAAATTTAAAATGAATATTGCAGAGATATTTTGATTCAAGTGAGTGTGTTCGGAAGCAAGTGAAGTGTCTTGCTGCAATATTTAGAACTTGGCAGTGCTGAGGGCATGGCAAGAGCTGTTCCTCACACTTCTGTGTGTGCCTGGAAATTGGAATAGTAACTTTTTCTCTGTAGTGTTTTCATGTGAGGCTAAATTCTTAAGTGACCCTGATTTCCTCACCCCCAGCCCCACGAGGGGTTTATATTTTGATTTAGTGATACTTTCAGATGATGCATTCACCAGTTTATGTTTATAAACTGCCTGTCTTTTCAAGTAGCTTTATGAGACACTCACACCTCACTCTATGTGGGGTTGTTCAGCCTCTTTATTTCCCTTCTTCACACACTGAATGATGAACCTCCTCTCTGGATGAGCCAACAAAGCAAACTTAATTGGGAAGTGCTGATTACCCAGTGAAATGAAGTAGAATATTGTGGGCACTCACTGCCAGCTTCTCCCGTGGCCACCATTCAGGGTTCCAGGCTGGTGCTCATTAATTTATGTACAAAGCACATCTTGCAGCTTCACAAAAATCCAACCCAAACCATTCTTTGTGTTACAAACAGTCCAGAGAAAGAAATGTTAGTGTGTAAAGACAGGATTGACAGACAGGGTCGGTTGTGGGGGGTAAAACAGGCACAAATATTCCCCAAATGGCCCAGGCATTGAAAGGAAATTGGGCTTGTCGTGTTCAGTGTGAGCACATCATAGTGTTAAACAGCTACAGGTGGTTATTGCTTAAAACTTTGACTTTCTAATGCCTTTTAGCAACAAGGGCTGTTAAAAGAAAATGAATTCCTCGTGCAGGGCTGCTGTTGCAGAGGAGAGAATTCCCGAGGATTATTTTTTTGAGGCTGTCCGGGAGACCGAAGCTTTCAGATATGCTCAAGTTTCTGTCATTTGAGGTAGAGATAAACCATCAGTGAAGGTCACATCCCATGAAATGGAACAGGCTTGCATTTCTGAATTGGATTAGTTTAAGGTTATTCCTTCCCTCTCTTTTCTTTTTGCCCCTTGGGCACGATCACTTTGCCTCATGGCACGGGAAAAAGGTTGGCTGAGGAAGGGGCTGCTCCTTTCCCTGTGCTTGGGGCTGCTCTTGATTTCTCTTTCTCTCTCTCACTTTGGTTTTTATCTCGAACCTGTTCTCTTAAGATGTGCTTTAACACATTTTTTTTCCACATTTTAACGCGCAATTTTCCACATTTCTCCTCCTCAGCCCAAATCATTGTTCCTGTGTGGCAGCTGAGCAAGTGCCCAGGGTTTTACAGGGCTTTCCCAGGGAGATGGATATCCAGGGCAGAGCTGGCTTCTTTTTAAGCGTTCAAATGAAAAGCAGAGCCGTAAAAATAAATCCCATTTTCATTTTTCTCTTGGTGGTTTTGATTTTGAAGGGGGGGGGAAGCCCTCTTCTGCTCCGTGGAAAACCCTGCTGCTTTACAGCGTTATCCTAGAAAGGTTGCTTTTTATTAAGGGGCCTTGGGATTTTAGGGAAATCGGGCCAGTGAGTGGAATTGGCATCAGGATCCATGTGAGAGCCTTTGGAGAAAACCTGTTTGCTTAGTTCTTGATGCCAAATTGGTAACCAGCTAACAGGAAAGTAGCCTGACTTCAAAGCCTCTTTGAGATTTAATCACACCACGGGCTGCCTGCAGAACTTTAACTTCACCCTGATATTTCCCTCTCCCTCACTTCCCCACAGCTTTGCTTTGATTTTTTTTTTTTTTTTGGGGGGGGATTAGTACCATAAAACACAAAATACCTGTGTGGCACTTGAAAATCCCAGATCCTTGTGCAGCCCTTAAATTGTGGTGCCCTCAGCTCCTGAGCTCTGGTGGCTTCACAGCAGGTGGGTGACATTCAGCAGCATCCAGCAGATACCTGTTGGTGTCCCAAGTTTGCAATTCAAGGAGAAAGGTATCCAGGGCTTAAAGTGTCCCCAGAACAGGCAGAATTTCCCCTTTGCTCTGTGCAACCCTGTGAGCACCTTTTGATTGTGTTCTGCCCAGAAATATCTGTGCCAGGGGCAACTCTCAGGAGTAGGAGCAGGCTTGGGAACAGTCACTTCTTCCTGATGGGAGGAGAAAAAAAAAACCCCAATCCCTTGGGACACCACAGTTGTGACAAACTGAAATGCACCACAGGTTCTTGTGTTATTTGGGGCTGAAACTGCAGAAATAATTAACTTTACTCATGGCCTGAGGACCTGCTCTTCAGGCTGTAAAACAAGAGGATGTGTCTCACCTGTGAACTTCTCCATGTACTTACAGTTGTTGATTTTTAGTAAATACCAGAGACTGGAATTGCATTTTGTGGTGTGAAATGCTCCTGGGCAGTAGTGCTGAATTTTGGCAATGCTGAGGCCCTTTAGTTTCTGAACAGATCAGTGGGAAATTCCCTTGACCTGTTGTTATGTTTTCATCTTGGGGAAGGTTTGGAAGTGTTTACCAACACAGTTGTTTATGTATCTAGGGCAAGGGAGGCTGTTTCTAGGAATTTAGGAAGAATTGTCGTGCATGAATCAAGGATTTCAGCTGCTTGAGGGCTTCTGGAATTGTCAAACCGTTATGCTTTTGGTGTTTATACAATTAAAGAAGAAAATCTCGTGTGTATTCTGAATGGATGGAGAGCAGCCCTGGGGAGGAGGATTTTTGGGGGGCTGGTGGGTGAGGGGCTGGACCTGCCCCAGCACCCAGAACCCCCCATGCCCTGGGCTGATCCCCCAGAGTGGGCAGCAGGGCAGGGGGGATTCTGCCCCTCCGCCCCCTCGGGTGAGACCCCCCTGCAGAGCTGCCTCCAGCCCTGGGAACAGCACAGGGAGGACGTGGAGCTGCTGGAGAGAGTCCAGAGGAGGCCCCGGAGATGCTGCCAGGGCTGGAGCCCCTCTGCTCTGGAGCCAGGCTGGGAGAGCTGGGGGGGATCACCTGGACAAGAGAAGGCTCCAGGGAGAGCTGAGAGCCCCTTGCAGGGCCTAAAGGGGCTCCAGGAGAGCTGGAGAGGGACTGGGGACAAGGGATGGAGGGACAGGACACAGGGAATGGCTTCCCACTGCCAGAGGGCAGGGAGAGATGGGAGATTGGGAAGGAATTGTTGGCTGTGAGGGTGGGGAGGCCCTGGCCCAGGTTGCCCAGAGAAGCTGTGGCTGCCCCTGGATCCCTGGAAGTGTCCAAGGCCAGGTTGGAGGAGTCTTGGAGCAACCTGGGCTAGTGGGAGGTGTCCCTGCCCATGGCAGGGGGGGGGAATAAGATTAAGCTCCCAAACAATTCCATGATTCCATGGGCTGGTTTAGATGAGCTATTAGGAAGAAATTCTTCCCTGTCAGGGTGGTGAGGGGCTGGAATGGATTTCCCACAGGATGCCCCATCCCTGGAAGTGTCCAAGGCCAGACTGGACGGGGCTTGGATCAACCTGGGCTGGTGGAAGGTGTCCCTGCCCATGGCAGGGGGTGGCACTGGGTGGTCTTTAATGTCCCTTCCAACCCAAACCATTCCATGCTCATGGCTGTGAACTGAAACAATGAGCAGCTTCCATGGGAATGGCTTTGGATTCAGGACTCTTTGGCTCTCTGTGTCGTCCTGGGCTGAAAGTCCAGATAGTTCTAATTGAGGCCCCTGGACTCAGCAAATGAGCCTTGACTGTGTCTTTGTGTGTCTGGGGAAGAAAATAAACCCAGTGAAACAAAAATGCTTATCAGATGGAGAGGGATGAATAAACCTTCATTAGGATTTGAGCCAGTTGATTTAGATGGGATTAGAGGAAATTTAGGATTTGATGGAAGAGGTGGGGCTTTTTTAGGGGGGGTGGAAAAAAAAGTCCCCCACTGGCAAACTCAAATAGCAAAATCTATGTCAGCAGAAGCCTTTGAAGTCCTTCAGAACATTATTACTTGCTGAACTATAAGTTATAAAACCGTTCCTGTGTGGAGCTCGGGGGAACCCAAACTTTCTGTAGTAAAAAGAAAATAGGAACACTAAAACCAAAATTAAATAGGGGACCCTCAATTTACAAACAGCTCCGTAAGATGTTGTCACTGATGGGTTTTCTGGAGTTTCTGGGCAGTGTAGATTTGGAAACAGTGATGTTTGTAGTTCAATAAGAGCTTTGCACACCTCAGCCCCTCCAACACACGGTGGAAATATGGAAATATGGTAAATAAAGCCGGGCCACTCTGGCTTTTGGGGCCTCACCTGAAAGTCTAAGGCAGATCTAATAAAGCTGACTTGGAGCCAAAGGCTGGTTTTAATGCAGCAGCTCACAGTGGTGCTGTAAAGTGAAATGCTTGAGCCTCTTTTATTAGTGATTTTGTGCAGCTGAGGCTCACTCAGTGGGGCTTTTACAAGGGCTTGGCATGCGAGTTTTGGGGCCGTCAGAAAAAGGCTGTGCTGGGGACTCTTTGGAAATCCAGGCTTGTAAAGCAGCAGGATTCGCTGTAATTTGATTTAAAAAAAATCAGAATGGGATAGGATCTTTATTCCCCTGGAAAGTTGAAAAGGCAGTCGAAATTTTATGTAGTTCCCCCCCCTTCCCCTCCTCCCCTTTTCTTTTGTTTTACTGCCTTTATAAAATGCTTTTAAGACCTTGAAACTTGAAAGGCCTGTCCAAATATTGTCTGTTTTGGCACGCTCCGAAGGTGTGTGTTTATTTTTGATTTTTGTTTTTTTAAAGCAAGGCAAAAAGAGCTGGCCTGCTTTGGGCTGTGCTGACTCTGTGTGTGCTCGGCCTGTCCCTCACGGAACGTGTTTTGGGAGGGGGGCAGAGGTTCCAACCTGCCCCACAGCTGCTCTTTTGGTTGTGTCAGCAACAAAGCCGGGTGGATTTCTGTGCTCTTTGAGCAATAAGAGATGTATTTGTATTACTTTAAAATCAAATTGAGAGCGAGTTCCTCGCTAAGCTCTGAAGGTTTGAATTTTGGACCGTGTCTTTTCGTTGCTTTTGAACTTCCTGAGGGTGTCCCTGTAGGGACAGGAGCACTAATATTTTTATTACAGGGTGATGTGATGTGTCATGCTTGAGCAGACTCAGTGCTGTTTGTGTCATTTAAAGGCATTATTATTGCCCTGTCCAGGTTGTTTTCTCTGTTATAGGATGGAAGGGGATTGTCTGTGTCTCCCAGTTTGAGGTCTCTTGATGATTAACTGGAATATTTCTTTTGCTGCACTGAGATATTCCCGTTTGAGAGCTGCTCTTGTATTTAGGTATCAAATCTTAAAAACATTGGCAGGTTATTCCCCTTTTTTTTTTTTCTTTTTCCACATGGAACATTTTTTTTTCTTTTCCCTGGCAGAAACAGGGCATTGCAGAGGACAGTGTCCCACTGGTTGGGGACTGGACAGTCTGCAGGAGTTCTGTGTGTGAGAGATCTCTTTGCACTTGCTGTGCCCTGAGGAGACCTCTGGGACTCAGGGTCATGGGTTTGGGAACTTTCTGGCCCTTAGTGCCCTGATGTGGGTGTTCTGGGAGGGCTGACTAGTTCCAAACTCTGAGATTCCCTGATTTCTTTGAGGCAGGGGTTGTTTTCCTGACCTCTCCATGAGCCTCTTTGCTGCTCCAACAGCTCATGGACTCGTGCAAATCCCCCAACCCAAAGGATCTGATATTTATTCCTCCCCAGATATAATTTCCTGAAGCTGTGCTTTGCATTTGAAAGCTGTGGCTTTAAGTTTGAAGCAGAGGGGGGGTGTGGTAACGTGAAAATACAAAGGAGATTAATCTCCTAAAATGGAGAACAAGGAATAACTCCTCTCTCCCCTCCCCGTGCCGTGTTGGATCTGTGAGTGAGTCCAGAACAAATGGCAAATAAACACAAAGAGATGGTCCTGGGAGGGGTTGTGTCGGTGGCAGGCCTCGATTCTTGGTGTAATCTTGGGCCTCAAATGGACGTTAGATGCTTAATTGTAATTTACTAAAAATGATGTCAGTCTCAGGAGGTTGTTTGGATCTTTTTGGAAACAGAGCACAATTGATTGCTGCTCTCACCACTCCTGGGTTTCATTGGTTACGGCTGTTGTTGTGTTTTTTTTCTTTTTAAATTAAGAATTACAGGGAACAAATGCTACTTAAGTTGGCTCTTACCTCTTGAATCTTTAATTCTGAGCCCACAATTGATTGTGATGAAGCTGTTCTCTCTGGAATGGCCAGCAACTTGAGGCTGCTTCAAAAACTTAATAATTCATTCCTATTTCTGCATACTGTAATACAATAGGTTATAAATCACTAATGTCATACCCCTAATCAGGCATTGTCAGTGGGACTTTGGAGATGTGGTGGTGTGATATGAGAGGGCTTCTTAGCTCCAAATATGAAGATAAATTCATATTTTTCTCTAAGCTTACAGTGCTGCCTTAATTGTTTTGTTGCTCCTTTTCCCTCTGAAGTTTTCCAGTGCACTGATATTTCAGGTTGGCAGTGTGGCCACTAAAGTGGTGTGTGGGGTTTTAGTGGAGTAGAAACTCAGTTGTTTCCGAAAGAACCCACAGAAAACAAACATTTTGTTAAGGGTTTGGGGCTTTTATATGGGTGAATAAATATATTTGTTTAGCTAAGAATTTAATCTCAGTGCGGGCCTATATCAACTTGAAAGTTTGTATTTCAGGTGCTATGTAAATAATTTTATATTAAATGTAATTTTTACTTATAAATTTATTGTAAAATCATAGAGTATCCTGAGTTGGAAGGGAGCCATCAGGATCCAGTCCAACTCCTGGCTCTACACGGGACACCCCAGAAACCCCTGCGAGCGTTGTCCAAACGTGGATATGTGAGACACACGTATCAAAATTTGATTTTTTTTAGGTCAGCAGGACGTGGAAAATCCTTGCAGAAGACGAAGTGCTGTGGTACAGGCTGTGCCAAGAGGAGGGATACCTGTTGGATATGAGCATCTCCGACCAGTCCTGCTGGAAAGTCGCCCTCAAGAACTGCCGGGCCCGGGAGTGCACCCTGAAATACAACTGGAAGGTGAGAGGGGGTTTCTTCAGTGGCATCCAGGTGCTGTAGAAAAATGGGAACCTGCTTCCAGCAGGTGGGAGGGAAAAAAGCTGGAAATCAAGTCTCCAAGCAGTTTGTTGGGTTAGAAAGCTGACACTCCTTTGTGAAGGGGAATAACTCTGTGTTATTGGGGATAACTCCACGTGTCATCCACACCCAGCAATCCAACAGCCCAGGTTCTGGTCACGAAACTAAGACATGTTCATCACATTTCTATTACATATTAATTATATTTCCTGCATACATGCATGTGTGCTAATAATTTCTTGGATATGGTTCCAGATCTTCTAAGGAATCTCCTCTCCTTGAGAGTATCTCAAATATGTGGTCGGGTCATAACATACCTCTCTTACCATCCTTTGCTCTGACACACAATACTTGTTCTCACAGCTAAGACACCTCCTAGTACCTGTTAATCACTGATACAGGGAAATAAGGAAGCAACAGCTGGCACAGATGGAAGGGTCAAACACTGTTGTACCAAAGTTAAAAGAATTTCCCAACGTCTTCCCCCAGTGCTGCACGGAATCCTTTTGGAAGGAATATAACCGTGTATTGCAGGTGGGAAGGTGGGAGCTGGTGAGGGATTTATGGGATGGAAGTGCCTTTCCTCTCAGCTGTGCTGCTGCAGCAGCAAAAGCAGAGCTCAGGGTTTTCCACCTGGGGGATTCTGGGGGATGAAGGAGCCGGAATTCCATCCCCCTTTGTCCTCTGTGGCAGAACCGGATCGGAGCCGTGAGCCAGCTGAGGTACGAGCTGGGGAAGGTGCTGTGTGATGTCCACTCCTGGGATGGAGTTGTCATTGCTGGGTGAGTGTGAGGCCGTGGAAGGCCCATTTTATCTTCACCTTTTGATATCTCCTGTGCTGCTTTCAACGCCTTCAAAAGCAACAGCCCCTCGAGGCAACAGGATGGATTTACCTGGCTGCAGTTCCTCCTGGTGAGAGACTGTCCTCAAGTGCCTGATAGTGATGGTTATCCTTGGATAAACTGCCCTTAAGTGACTGATAATGTTGGTTATCTACAAATTATTTCAGCAGTGCCAATTTTTATTGTGCTCTTCTAAAGTTATCTCCATTATCTCTACACATGTAGTCCCTGTAAAGTGCTTTCTGATGAACTGTGTCTATTGCTTTGCTGGGGAAGCACCCAGAGTGTGTTAAACATTGTCCACATCTACTCTCTTTTTGTTATTTTTCCCCCTAAAAATCTCTTGATCACAAGGATATCTTGTCACAGCCCAAAAAAATAACTTTAGAAGGACTTGCTGCTTTCCTCCATTGTTACTTAAAGGACAACCTGGGTAGGAAATGACCTACCCAAAAATAGATAAACTCGAAGTTTTCTTTTCCCAATATAAAGCTTTTTCTGGACCTTGATTTAATACTAACCATTCATTTGGTTTACACACTTAAATACAATTTTAAGAGCCTCACAAACTCTCTTGACTGTCTAAATAGGTGTAAAGTTTAACTGTTTTCTAGTTCAGTTTTACAGGTTCAGTAATTAGTAGCCCCTCTATAAGTCACACGAGTAATTAAAATTCATCTGGGGGCAGTCAGGGCACATTGTCCTTAACATACCAGAATTCCTTATTTTATAGTAACACTTCATGTTAATACTGTGCTTCAACACTGTGGGATTAGAGAAAACCACTTGTAAAATACTATAAAATTCACAGCCTGGTTATAAGAAAGGTGCCTTGAAAACTCTGTCAGACACAGAAATGCTTTTGAGTGCTCTTGGGCAACTGAGCAGAAATCTAAACTGTCAGCAGGAGTGAAAGGAGCTGGTTTATTTAGAGGGTTTTTTTCTTTTACTGGATGTTCTTCGACTAGTTTCCCTTCTCCATTTGCAGCTCTCCCTTTCTGTTCTCTGTGCCATCCTGTTGATCCTCCTTCTGTGCCTTCCATGTGATGTTCTGCTGCTGTATCCATTGTGTTTGTAATCAGACAGGCAATATAAGGAAGTTAGGCAGAGTAAATTACATTTCCAAAGTATTAATAAAGGCTATTATCACTTTAATGCGAATACTTTAAATAACAAGGGTTATTAATCCTGCCTGTCAAGCTCAGGCAGTCCATATTTTAGCTTGGTGTGTTACAGAAGTTGGGTTGAAGCTGTCTCACACACTCTTTTCATACTGGTTCCCCAGTTCCTCCAGTATCTCTTGATTCTTTTGGTGAGTTTGCATCAGTCACATGAAGGGAGGTGGTGCCAATAAATAATTCAGGCTCCTGAAAGGTTCCTGAAAATAGGTGAGCAGGTAAGAGACCTCTGAGGGAAAAGCTGCACGTGTATATGCTGTAGAAAAAGCAGTGTTCATTTAAATTACCCTCCAGTAACTTCTCTTCTCTGAGAAAATGAATTCTCTTTTTATGGAGCTGGGAGAACACGTTTGATAAAGCAACAATCGGAATTCAGCTGTTTGACTTTCCCTGGTTTAGTAAATGAAATGTTTGGAATATTACAACCCAAAAGTGATGCCCTTTGCTGTTCACTGCTTGCCCTTCGCTCTGCTCTGGTGGCTGGAGACGTCTGAAAGCCTCTCTTAATTTGATAAGTGGTAAATAGCAAATGAGAGAACTACAGCTTCCAAGGACATTAGCAAATGGTGCAGGGAAAGACTTTGTTATGTGCATTTGGTAAGTATTTATGACATGCAGATTGAGGGACTCATCGGGGTTTTGTTGTTCGTTGTATTTTATCTTTTTTTAAAACCAAACACAACCCTCCCCTTTCTCTCCCAGCTTGTAATATTGTACTTAATGGCACTGTGCTTTCAGATCTGCCATAAAAGTGTAATGAATCTGGTGATCAATAGCAAACTGTTGCGTTCTGAACAAGTAATTTAATAGCTGAGGTTTACAGAGTCAATTCTCTTCTCAGTATAAATATCAATTATCTGTTACATTTAATGATTCTCTCTCCAGTTTCACAAACACTTCTGGGCTCAGCTTTGCACGTGAATAATCAGTGATGGCAGTGAGACTTGTCCTGGGTGTAAGCAGAGCTGGTGTGTGACTTTGCAAGGCCTGAGGAGCTGGGGGTGCTCCTGATGTTAATCCAGCACTGGGGGGCATTTCCCGGGGTTTTCCTGAGCTGTGCCACTCAGTTTTTAGCAGGGTTTTGGATCACAGCTCCCTCAGCTGCTCCTGCTGCTCCAGCCCCTTCCCCAACTCCATTCCCTTCCCTGCCCAGGCTCCAGCCCCTCCATGTCCCTCTTGTTTGGCCTTCCAAGCACCCAAGACCACAGCAAAGGGCTTCCCCCCTCCTTTTATGAGCACAGGGGAAAGAAAGGGAAGGAAAAAAAACTACTGAGAGACCGAAATAACAGAACCAAAGCAGTATATATATATATTTTACACTTATATACAGTTACAAAAACTATATGCATACAAGAAAGAGAACCTTAACACCTCAAAAAAAACAGGAAAACAGGTATACACAGCCAATAAAGAACTAGCAAACGAAATCTTAATACTTTCCTTAAGAAAGCAGAGTCCACACCACCAGATCTCTCAAATCAGGAAGAAGCAACAACCTCTCAAAACCTTACAGGCCTGCACTCCCACAGGAGGAGCCCAGCCACAGGGAGGTTGCTGTGCTTCCTCCAACTCCTCCTCTCCGAGAAGAGATCTCCCTTCCAGCTTCCTCCCCCCTTCTGTTTATATTTCTGCTTATGTAAAGAACAGAACGGAATATTGGGATGTTGGTACTTCCTTAGTTTCGACCTGGTTGCCAGGAAGAGGCCTAAACCAAACCACTGCAGGGGCCCAGACCTGCCCCAGGGCTGGAGGTGCCCCAGCAGTGCCAGCACAGGGACGGGCCCTGCCCTGGGGCTGGGACACAGCAGGGCTGGCACAGCCCAGGGGCCATTGGCCACTTGCCCAGCTGTCAGCCATCCCTCCAGCTCCCTGTCCACCTTGTCCAGCCACCCCTCCCCAGGCCTGCAGCATTCCGTGGGGTTCCAAGGGTAAGACCCACCACATCACCTTGTTGCTGTTCTGCTCCATAACTTCCCCTGGCACTCAGGTGAGGCTGATTCCTTGGATCCTCCTTCCAGCCCATCTTCTAGGTGGGCACCACTTCCAGTCACCCAGTGAGCCAGGACTGCTGGGAAATGGTGGAAGGTGGCTCGGTGAGCTCTTTGCCAGGTCCCTCAGCACCCTTGGCTGGATCCCATCTGCTCCAAGGACCCATCTGTGTGCTTCCCTTTGGACTATGGGCACTTCATCCTGCTCCCATCCCTGTCTTCCACCTGAAAACAACTGGCCTAACTGTTAAAGAACACATCAAGTCCTTCAGCCTTTTCCTCATCCTTTGTCACATGTTCCCCCCGATGCAGTAAAGGATGGAGATTCTCCTTGGCCCTCCTTTTGTCACTAATAGAAACATCTTTAATGGTCTTTTATGGCAGTACCCAGATTAAGTTCTAGCTGGAGGGAGTAGTTCTATTTGGACAGAGGGGTTCCCCAGGAAAAATGCCGGGGCTGGTGTGTTTTGGGAGCCTTGGAGCAAGCCTGGAATCAGTCTGATTTAATCTGAACCTGTGCTGTGATAGACCTGACCTTGTGTTCATCACTGTACTCCTTCAAACTCTGCTGGGGAGTGGAAGAATTTCTATTCTGGTTGCTGTAGAGCTTTTTTTTTTCATCTTCCCAAAAGGAATTCGTACAGGCTGTGGGGCAGAGTTAAACCAGCAGCCACGAGTGGGATGTATAGAGTGGTTCGGGAGCTCGGCTTATTAATTTCGCGAAGGAAGCAAAAGATAAACTTGACGGGATGAGAGAGCTCTCCCTTGGAAAAACGCGCCTATTCCATGAGCTCCGCTGCCTTCCCGCTGCTGCCAAAGCCGGAGCCAGGAGATGGCAGAGTCTCCAGGCTGGATGGAGCGTCAGGCGAGCCGGGAGGGAAGGCGGCGGAGCGGCTCCCTCCGTGCCCGCGCTCCTGGCTGACATCAGATCATTCGATCGGGGCGGCGCGCCTCGTGTTGATCATTAAAGTTTCATCCCGGCGGTTACGACGCTTGTTTTCTGGGTCAGCCCTCGAATCCCTTTTCATTTGAGCCGGCGGTGGTTGTGGTTACCTCACTCCCGATCGATGGCGCGGGTTCGCCAGCCGTTCTCGGGTTACTGGTCTCCAAGGATCCTCTTCAGAGGTTCGATGGCCCTCCTCCCCCCTCCCCGCCTTCAATTCAAATGTAGTTTCGTCTTTAAGTCGGGGCTTACTTAAAGCAATTATACGGCCACTTGCTTGGCTTTTATAAATCACCGCTGCTGCCGAGGCTCGCTGTACCTGATGCTGTCATTTGCTTGGCTTCTGTGCAGGATGCCTGCGTTTCTTCACTTTCTCTTAATAAAACCTGAATTTCTCGGGGCTTTTTTTTTCATGCTCAGACAGTAAAACAGCTACTTTTTATGCCACCTTCTTTTATTCTTGGCAGTGCCGACAGCCACACCGATGGGCATTCGTAGCCAGGGGTTGGTTCCTCCTGGAGATGATCTGGGAGCATCTGGTGCTTGTTTGAACTCTTGTCATCAGACAGGGGCTCCCGTGGTGTGACATGGCCGGGGCATGTTGTGGCACTGTCGTGCTGTCTGTGTGAAATACCTGTTCTTGAGCCACGTGGTGAACTTGCCCTGTGCTGGTGACAACCACCTCCCCTCAGGGCTGGCCCCTAAACCCACACCAGGCGGGCTGTGAGTCGGGCTGGGGTTTTATTGTGCAGTATGTTCACTTTGTAACGCTTGCAGAAAGGGCCCTGCGGCTTTACTGCTGCTCTTGGTAGCTCTGAAAACAAACAGGGGAGGCCCAGAGCCAGAACACCCTCCCAAAGACCCAGAAACACAGAGCTATGGGATTTTTCTTTATTTTTTTTCCTTTGGTTTTCCTGGAGTGAAGAAGGAGGGGGAGACTGTGAGTGAAGAGCTGCATAAATGGAGATTTAAGGGCCACAAGCTGATTTACCAGGTGCCATGAGGAGTCCCTCTTACAGACTAGGGAATCAGCCCTAAATTTTAATTTCAGATGTTTTCCTCCTTCCCCACCAAGTGCTGCCTGCTTTCCTAGAGATTTTATTTTCTTGGGTTAGGTCTGGTGAGATCCATCTGCTCTGAGTGGTTTATGCCTCCATAAATCAGCAGATGAACACCTCCTCCCCTTTTCAGGGTGGAGCCCACCTGGCATTTCCACAACTGAAGGACTTCCTAAATATCCTGGGTGGTTGGTAGGGGAAATCAGGTGGTTTAGAGGCCTTTTGACTCTCATACTGAGAAATTAAATGCACTGAAATGACTTTATCCAGTTGTCTTCCTTCTGGTGAGCCTCAAACAATTTGGGCCTTTCAGTTTAAGTCCTAGTGAGCAACACAGAGACATAATTATAAGTATCTGCTCCTCTGTGGTGGGTTCCTTTGTTCTCTTCCCTCTCCTCTTGCTCAAAGGTGACCTGCAAATGACTTTTTAAAAGCTGTCCTTCCCACTCTCTTTAGTTTTCCTGATGATGTGTGAAAAGAGCCCGAAAGGCTCGAAAACACTTTTTAAAAACTTCATGGCAACTCTCATCTAATTTGTTTTTTTTTTTTTCCTTGCTCCAGGGCTCGTGGGCTTATTCTCCAGGTATTTATTGTATTTATTATTAGCTCTTGAGTCTTAATTCGGCGTGTGCAGACCCGAGGAAACCGAAAGATTAATTAGTAATGAAAATGAATCAAAGTTAAAAACAAACCAAAGGCTTCCAACGGCCTGAGTCAATTATTTAATTGCTTAAATTTCGCTGGGGTGGTGGCACAGTCCCCTCCCCGTGACTGGAGGGCGTCAAACCAAGCAGAAGGTGAAAATAAATACCTTTTTCCTTCAAGCTTCCCCAAACCTTTGGTGTTCTCCTCGCTGTTAAGAAGGACTAAGTGTCAGAGCTGCTTTTTTTTTTTCCAGTCGAGTCACCTTTAGGAGGGTTGAGAGCACGGTGACATCATGAGTTCAGAGGGTGGGGTGTGTGAAGTGACACACGGGCTGGCTTTTGTGTCAGCTCCTGAAAGAGGAGAGCCTTGCAGGTGAAACCAAGAGCAGAAGCCTGATCCTGAGTCCTTGGGAAAGCTGCTTTTCCAGCCTGTCTGAGCAGGAAGTTATTGGTTTACCTGTGGGTTTTGCACGATGCAGGGGAAGGTGTTGCTGCAGTGAGGTGCTCTGTGCGTCTGCCTCCCGAGTCCCGGGGTCCTGGAACCCAAAATAACACCCCAAAATGCACCTACAGTACCCCCTGAGGACCCTGAAACCCAGGGCCTCCCGAGTCTGGGGTTCCTGGAACCACAACCCCCCAGAAATTGGAACCAGAGACCCCCAAAATGTACCCTCAGCCCCCTAAAATGTACCCAGAGACCCCCAAAATGTACCCAGAGACCCTCAAAATGTACCCTCAGTCCCCCCAGAATGTACCCTCAGCCCCCCAAAATGTACCCAGAGCCCCCCAAAACACACCCCGGGAAGCCCAAAACCCAGGGCCTGCTGAGTCTGGGGGTCC
>NW_016690369.1:1611338-1619122 GCF_001604755.1 Lepidothrix coronata
AAACCCAGGGCCTGCTGAGTCTGGGGTTCCTGGAACCACAACCCCCCAGAAATGGGAACCAGAGACCCTCAAAATGTACCCAGAGCCCCCCAAAATGTACCCTCAGCCCCCTAAAATGTACCCAGAGCCCCCCAAAACACACTCCAGGGACCCCAAAACCCAGGGCCTGCTGAGTCTGGGGGTCCTGGAACCACAACCCCTCAGAAATGGGAACCAGAGACCCTCAAAATGTACCCCCAGCCCCTCAAAATGTACACAGAGACCCTCAAAATGTACCTTCAGCCCTCCAAAATGTACCCAGAGATCCCCAAAATATACCCAGAGCCCCCCAAAACACACTCCAGGGACCCCAAAACCCAGGGCCTCCTGAGTCTGGGGGTCCTGGAACCACAACTCCTCAGAAATGGGAACCAGAGACCCTCAAAATGTACCCTCAACCCCCCAAAATGTACCCAGAGACCCCCAAAATGAGGATTTTCTTCTCCTGTGCCCACAGTGATATGTTTTGTTGGTAGAGCAGCTGGTTTAATTAATGCTGGTGCGAGCCTTGATCTAAGTGATGGGAGATTCTTTGCCTTAAAATCAAAATTACTAGAAACACCTTGGCTTCAAGTTCTGCTTTTGTGAGCGTTGATGAAAATGTTTTGCCTGTGATACAACCCTTTGGCTCCTTTCTGTTCCCTTGGTAGGACGTTTGCATGCCCTTAACATACAGAAGGTGAGGCAGGCAGAAGTACTTAGGGTGGTGAAATGGTGATTTTGTCAGGGATGACAATGATAAGCTGCAGGAGGGCTACACACTTCCTTAAAAAAAACCCTGCTTTTTAGAACCATGATTTCCTAAAAAAAGACTCTGGGAAGGAAGGTGTCAACTCTCTGCAGCTCAGCTTCTGGGAGTGGGCCCCAGATGGACGTGGGTTGATAAATTGGGAAGTCGAGTTCCCGGCAGAAGAGTCTGGGAACTGCTCACAGGGATGCTCAGAAGGGGCTCCCTGCGTGCGAAATCTTTCCAGATCCATTTTGGTGCCCGTTAGTCACTTGTGTCACAGCTGCCCTCGTGTCTCCAGCAACCCAAAATAACGTTGGGATGGAATCAGGGAGATGAATTTCCCTCTCCCCGTTCTTCTACCAGCGTTAGGGTTGTTTAAAACCCTGGGTTTGGTTTTAACCCCATCTGGTTTTTCTTGTATTTTCTGGTGTAGCTTTCTGCTGCACCATAAAATAGTATAATAAATAATAAAACCATAAAGTAGCAGAAAATATCCTCTTTGCTATTCCATTTGTATTTCATTTTCAGTCCTTGTGTTCTATTTGTATTATTTTCTACTGGGTAAAGTAGTTCTTTACTCCATCTCTGCCACTGGACTGTTTTTTCCTGAATCCTTCCCTCCAGGGATCCCTTAGCCAAGCTACCTGTGGCAAATTCAGTGTGTCCAAATAACTGGAATGAAAAAACTGGAAATGAGGGCAGGAAGGCTTGGGAGTTTTGACCTGTATAATCCAGTTTTACTCTGGGAGGCACCTCACCCTGAGCAGTCCATCATTATCCCTCACTTCAGAACAGTATTAAAAAAAAGGTCCTACTTATATTTAATTGATATAAATATAATTGATTGATATTTAATGTCGCTGGTTTTGGTTGTGATTGAGGCACTTCCCAACTTTTCTTGATGAAGAGGTGTTTTGCTATTGAACCTTCTGAGCTACCACTGCCTTCACTTGAGCCTTAGAGAGAAGATGAAGCTGAGGAGCAATTTGAACCAACTTAAAGGCAGTTGGACTTGGCTTTGCATGTTTAATTGGACCTTATTCGTGAGCCTGCTGAGGGGGGCACTGGCTGGATACCTTAATTAACCACAGGAAGGGCTGCTGGGTTGCTTTTGGTGGCGTCAGGATGAAAGCTCTGAGGTGCTCGTTGCAGCAAGACAATGCAAAATACTCATTATTTTACTTGCTTATCAACAGGCACCCGTTTAAACAGGGCTGGGGCTGGAGACTGTTACTTGAGCAAGATTCCTACTGACTTCAATAAAATGCATTGACATTGTAAGGACTTCATAATAAGATCTTTTGAGTATTAACAGATGGTCGCTGACTGCCTGAAACAAAGTTGTTGGGGGTTTTTTTTTTTTGGGTTTGTTGATCACCGCAGGTATCTGGAAACCGAACAGGCTTTGCCTTCTGGAAAGCAAACCTGACTGTGAAACAAAGGGGTTTCTCTCTCCATCCCCCTTTTTCCTGCTGCAAATTCTTTAGAGAAAACGGGGCGGGGGGGGAAAAACCCAATCTGATTTCTGAGGTGTCTCATCTCAGGTCTTTGGTGCTCAGCCCGACATGGGGTGGTGAGACCGGCCCTGGAGGGGTGCAGCCAACAAAACTGCCTGACACCAGCATCCTGTTCCAGCAGAAACCCAGGGATGGTCCCTCTGACCTGCCGTTTGCAGTGAAATTCTGCAGTGCCAGCAGTACAGAAGCCATGAAGGAGAGCAGTTTGTCTTTGCTGCTGCCATGGACCGAGTGAGCAGAGCCTCGACTGTTTGGAAAATGTTCCCGTTAACAGTTTTTCTTTTGTGTATTTGTCAGTTTATGTATTAGTTGCAGTTGTACTTTGCACAAACACTAATTAGACAGCCATCAACACTCAGGGCCAAAGGCTTCCTAACAATGCAACTGTGATAGCAGTGTCTTAATTGGTTGAGTATAATTGTCATTAGGCAACGATAAAGACATCTGGGGCTCTGGAGAGAGATCAGCCTCCCCCTCCTCCTCTTCCCCAGATTCGTTCTGGCTTGTGCCATCCAACACAGTTGAGCTTTTTCAGATGAGATTCTGTGTTTTGACCAGTTTCCTGATGTTTTTCTCCTTATGAAATCGTCTGCCTCTTCAGCACCACTTCATTAGAGCCGTGCCCAGCCTCCCTCTCCGCTCCCTCCCACATGTGCCCCACACTCCACCACCTGCTTCCCGGGGACAGCAGCAGCTTTTAACCCCCAGCTCCTTCTGCTTCCACTCACAGGAGAGGGCACGGGGAAAATGTTCATCTCATTATGGCATTACTGCCAGGAAAAAGTAGTCAAAATGCTTTTGATTAGTCAGGAGGTATTTTTATTATAGTTCGTTTGTAGATAACACACGAATTTAATTCTTTCCCCGTTTCTCTGTGCCATGTGCATTCCATCTAGGGTTGCTCCATCCCAGCAAGGTTTTTATGCATGTCTGTAAAGCTTAAGCTGAATTTCCAGGCTAATTTTGACAGCTATAGACATATCTGTCCGGAATTACAGTGCTGGCTTGTTCTTGAGGAGGAGTATATTTAGAAAAATACAACTCTTGTCTTTCTCATTTGTATATACCGAAATATTCCAAAGAACAAGGGCAAAGGGGAGCGTGAGTCCCTCAGAGAAGCTGAGTTATTTGTGTGGAGAGTCTCTGTTGAACATCAGAGAGGGATAATTGTGCCTGTGAGGAGGACAAAGACCCAGAGCTGAGCTCCAGGCGTGGATGGAACTCCGGGGAAGGGGGATCGGGAGAGGGGGGATTTGGGGTTGGAAGCAAAACAGTCTTCTTGTTGCTCCCTGTTGTGCTCAGGAGAGCAAGGCTTGGAACAGCCCTCGAAATGAAGTAAAGCAGGTGTGGTCTCTTCTGTTGGCTTATTTTAGGTTTTGGGGTTGGTTTGTTGGGTTTTCTCAGTGCAAGTGTCTTATGTGAGATACTGAAGTATTTACCTGCCACTGCAATAACCATCTCATGGCACCTATCGGGGGAAAACACAGCAGCTGAGTGCTGTTGGTATCAGAGCAAATGGTGTATTCATTGTTGGATTAAACAGGAAGGGAGTTTTGAGTTGTTTGGGGTTTTCTTTTTCACTCCAGCAGAGAGCTAAGTGGGCATTTCATAACCATCCTGGTAGAAAAATCAGTGAGTGAATGGCTTTGGAGTACTCTGCATGTTCTTGGGCAGAAGACTTGCATCTGTGGTTATTTCATTGAGTAATCCAAATGAAATTTTCAGGGCAAAATGTAAAAGTTGTGATAGAAATGAACAGAAATCCTGAAATTACCTAGAAACAGGCTCTGTGAAGTGCAGCCTGTTCTTCTCCCCAGCCATCTACACTGACAGGGCAGATTTGCCAATTATCTGCCATAGAGCAGCCTATTTATTTATTTATTTATTTATTTATTTATTTATTTATTTATTTTTACAGCAAGGCAACGCTTTAATAGTTTAAAAGCCTTTTGTTGTGGTTACAAATTGAAAGTGTGCTGCTCTTTACAGCAGCATTAAAAGCTGGGGGAGTTGAACCATCAGATTTTCTTAGTTCTGAACTGGATTCACATTCCAGGTCAGTGCTGGTCCAGTCCCAGTGTGTGCTGGAAAGGGGCCCATGGGGACATAGTTTGTGTCTCCCATTTTCCCAGCACTGGTCCCCTGCCCAGTCCTAGATCTCCACTCATGTTTCCAGCGTGGTCTTGTGACACCCCTCCAAATCCTTGAGGGATTGGCTGGGAAGGGTGGGAATGGTGGTGTCGAGTGGGAAATGGGGTAAGAGGGATGCAGGAAGGATGGGGCAGTGAAGGTTTAGTCCTGAGGAACACAGAGCACTTGTCCTGTGCTGGGAGTGCTGGGATTGCTGGACAGACACCTGAAGGTAGGTTTGGGTGCTTGCAGGGTTCTCCTGGCACAGACACTGCTCCCTGTTCTGTGCCACGACAGAACTGGAGGGAGCACCCTGTTATGGGTTGTTCTGCAGCATCTGAACCCCCTGGAGCACCCCTGGGTGCTGGGACAAGCACAGACAGTGCTCCCTGTTTTCTGCCAACAGAACTGGAGGGAGCACCGTGTTCAGGATCCTGTCCTGGGTCGTTCTGCAGCATCTGAACCCCCTGGAGCACCCCTGGGTGCTGGGACGAGCTCGTGTGCTCACAGGGCCTGGCTGCAGGTGGGAGAGCAGAGTGGTCTCGGGTTCAGAAGTGAGAGCTCTTCAGCATGTGCTCATCTTGGGAGACAGAGGGAGTGAGGATGAGGGGGCTGCAGGGTGGGCTGATGCAGAGCCCCCCGAGCAGAGCCAGGTCCCAGCAGCAGCACGTCAGAATTTGGGTCAAATTGATGTCAAACTGCTGGGCAGAAGCATTTGGTTCTGTTCCAGCTTGAGCTCAGCCTACAGGTGGTTCTTCATGAGCAAAGAACAGTTCAAAACTAAGTTTTGACGTGGTTGAATTCTGAGATAAAACTAATTTAAGCATTTACCGTGGTGCTGTGGTGTTGGATCTTTAATCCCAGAATTGCAACGTTATTTTTTGTGCTTGGTAGAGTGTCCTGAGCCCTGGATCCCTCGTGTTCTGTGCTGTGTAGGGAACCCAGATGGAGTGAGCTCAGGGGATTATCCAGCCCTGTGCCTCTCCTCTATTCTTGTCATTGTCTTCTCCATCTCAGTCTTCCTTTTATAAATAAGAAATATATATATATCTCCCTTGACTGGACTATGTGAGAGCTACACTAGGAGGAGATGCTGTTCTTCCTTATTTACTTAGGGATGACAACAAATATTCTGTCAGTTCTGTCAATTCTACCAGTATTTTATGTCTCCCTCGAAATTCACTTCTCAGGGTCACTTAGGGACAAGAGAATTTTGGCTTCCCTTGGGAATAATCTGCTGCTCTTGGCATTTAGAAGAAGCTTGAAAACACGACCCCAACCAACCCCTAACATAAGGAAACGAAAATCAGCTCAAAATTAAAATGCTTCCAGAATGTCTTGTGTGCCTGGTGTTGAAGGGGACTGCAGCAGGTCTGTGCAGTTCCCTGCCCCATTGTGTTTTATCTCCCAAATTTAAATTGGAACGAGCCCTTTCCAGTTTTGCAGACTGAAGATATTTGTTGTCAACGGATCTGGACTGGCTTGTCCGATCCAACGGGAGACATTTTGCTTTGGGGAAGCTTCTTGCTTGATCTGTCCTTTTTTTTAAAGTGGTGCTGCTGTAAATTGGAAAGGAAAGCAGGATTTTGCAGGAGGAGGAAAAGCGAGAAGTGCTATCCCACCCTGTTCTCCCATTTCCTTCTGCCTTGCCCTGTAAAACCCCGGCAGAGGCACCAGGTGACAAGGACACCGTTCCCCTCCCCTCCTGGGCAGTGCAGAGGATTCATGTGCATCTCTGTCTCTCTCTGCCTGACAGGTTTCACCTCCCCCTTGGGCACTTGAATTAGTTGTATAAATTGGAGCATTTTCACCCAGAGCTGTTGGGAGTGACCTGATCCAGGGCACCCGGATCCAGAGCGTGGCCCTGCCCAGGGAACTGGGTACCTGAGTGCAAGCCCAGCACCCTCTAAACCTTTGTGAACCACTTTCCTTCCCCTCCTGTGTAAATAACTCTTTGATTTTCCTCATAAACCCAGGACAGCCATTACTAACCACCAGACCCTGGGGGTTTGTAAGAATCATTCTTTTGTCATACTTTTCCCCCCAAAAGTCAGAATGTGACAACAAATCTGACAGAGGAGGAAGCACCTTTGATTTTCCAAAAGAGTCCAGGTATCATCTATAGCAGAGAAAGAGTGAGCCTCTGACAGTGTTGTCACAGTTCTGTCAAAACTGATCTAAGTAATTATTGAACTGTTCCAAATGGCTGTTGAACTGTGGTCTTTGACCCGTTCTAGAAGAAGCTTCTCCTCTGCTTTGCCTGCAGTGGTTTTTTTTTTCCTCTAATAATATGTTGTGTGGGCTTAGGTGGCCCAGAGCAGTCAATCTCTTGCTCGCTGAACATTCATTCATTTGGATATATTCAATTTTATCTGAGAAGTTTCGTTCTTTTTTCATTTTCTCATTGACAAACTGATGCTAAACTACAGTTTCTGTGATATTTTGGTGAGCCTTCTGCGAAGATAAAAGCCTCAATTTTAAAGACAACGCTTAGTTGAATTAATTAATTAGTCTTCAGAGACGTAGGTAAATCTACCCTGTTGCTGAGGCATTGAGAAATTTCTTTCTATAAAGAGCAGTAGGTTGGGTGGCTGCTTGTATGTCCGTGGATAAATGCTCTGATTCAACAGCCTTTCCCTGGCACCACCACAGTCACAAATCTTTAAGGACTGAAAAGAGGCAGTTTGAAGTTTTGCCATGATGTAATTTGGGCTCGTTACTGATCACCTTTTCTTCTGCTGAGCCCTCTCTCCTTGCATGTTAATACTGAGTTGGTAACCTGTGGTAGCTCAGGTGTGTGGCTCTCACAGCTCCAGTTTACCTGTCTTGGTAGCCTTGGTGCCACACTCAATAAAAGGGAATAAAATGAGCAAAAGTGGGTGGATTTGTACACAGAGGGAGTGACCAGTGGGTGGATCAGTCCAGGAGCTGTAAATGGTGTTGGGTTTTAAGACATTTTTTGTTTCTTCCTCCCTTCTCCTGCAGCTCCTCTCCTTTCTGCTGAGCCCTCTTTCAGTACATGTTAATATTGATAGTTGGTAACCTGTGGTAGCTCAGTTGTGTGGCTCTTACAGCTCCAGTTTACCTGTCTTGGTAGCCTTGGTGCCACATTCAATAAAAGGGAATAAAATGAGCAAAGTTGATGGGCTTGTTCACAGGGGATCAGTCCAGGAGCTGTAAATGGTGTTGGGTTTTAAGACATTTTTTGTTTCCTCCTCCCTTCTCCTGCAGCTCCTCTCCTTTCTGCTGAGCCCTCTCTCCTTGCATGTTAATACTGAGTTGGTAACCTGTGGTAGCTCAGTTGTGTGGCTCTTACAGCTCCAGTTTACCTGTCTTGGTAGCCTTGGTGCCACATTCAATAAAAGGGA